>NW_011499897.1:867551-894816 GCF_000495115.2 Populus euphratica
TGTATGGTTTCCAATTGAGTGATAAAAGAAGTTTATATTATACTTATTTGAAATACCATTAGTAGATCCTCTAACCTTGACAACTATTTTTATCATTGTTTAATTCTCCCATTAATCTTACATCTCAAAGTTCTCTTGAACTTATCATCAACATCATCATCATTATTATTAATAATTTATATAGTTCACCTCCATATACTTCGATCCCGGTCTTGCAGGGTTATTTATTATTTCAACACTTCTGCACTTGGGAGAAGATATCAACTTTTGATCATGTCATTATCCCAAAGAATTATAAACTAAACAAAGACTAATAATTAATATATGATAAAGCCTTAAAATTATCATTCAAAATTCACAAATAAAATTATACAAAGGAGAAAAATTATGTTTAGTTTATAAACATACAATATAATAAGAATATAACAACTTGCAATCATAACAATAAAAAACTAACATAGTTATTAAAAACAAATATAAAATTACATAAATAAGTGAATCACAATCTTAGCATGCATACTAATACATAACATCAAACAAAATAAAAAATAGTACTAGTTGAAATACTTTAAAATTGTTCAAGTTTGGTTGTTCTCAATTATTAATTAATTATTTTTAAAACTTTATTACTCGTAACTTAGTGTAAAAAGACTTTATTTAATAAGTCTATCAAAATTCTAACACCACCACCTTGTTTAGATGCACTACTAAACCATGCCCAACGACCTAAGAAAACAATACTTAATTATCCCTTAACAAGAATTGAACATAAGCTTTAAGCAAGGAGAAAATTTATAAAGGAAACAAAGTTTTAAAACCAGAATAGCAATGTTAGAAAACTATGTGAAGAAAAGTGTTAAATTTTATCAAAAACAATACAAAAATAAACCACTTTCAAACACTCTTCTTTGACTCATTCTTATAGGGAATTTTAGGAACTAAAAGCTAATGGAATTCCTCACTAACAGTTTTGATTACCCATCATAAAACCATAATTAAATCTAAAATATTTTTAAATTTAAATTGAGTGACTTTTAAGCTAAAATATTTATACTTTTGAAAGAGGTCTGAAAAAACTGACTAGATTCTAATATTTTTGGGTTGAAAGAAATAATTCTTTATAGTCCAAACCCAAGCCTAAATTTTAGTTGGCAAACAAATAATATTTTATAGTCCAAAATATAATTTTACAATAAACCAAGGTCCAACTCAAAATCCAAACTCAAGCCTCCTAAAAGTATGAGTTTTAACTTAAAACCTACTTTGCTTAGAAACTCTCTCTTCTAAAAGCTTTGATGCTATTTGAGTTCAATTATCTTTCTACTATATAAGCATAAAAGAAAAGGTTGTTTCTTTTCCTGCTTGTATAAAATTCTTTCATAAGGTTTTGAGTTTCCTCAAAATATATCAATCAATAGTTTCTTTAGATAAGTTTTTTATTCACCCATATTTTATTTAAAACATGTTAATATTTTATATTAAAAATTTTACAGTGGAGATTAAATTCTAACAAAGTTTTAACCTTAAAACTAAATGAACCTTACTTTTAACTTGACCTCAAATATATCTATTAAGCATGTTTTTAAATAAATCTTCCAACACAAAAATCCTAATCTTCCAAGTTCATGATTTGCTAGTTGATCAACTAACAATAAGTTATGCTATGTTATACTAAACCCATGGACGATTTGTGCTGAGCAGAGCAAAGCAACAGATTTAATGGAAAAGCTACGTGTAACCATTCTCAAGTACATGACAGTTCAACATGAAGGTGGTGAATAATGAAACCTTTAAATTATTATGCATATTTTACACACACACACACACACACATGAATTTGGCTTGGATGCATATTTTACACACACACACACACATGAATTTGGCTTGGAAATGTGTTTGATTTATGACCGTTAGTTAGATAAATCATGTGTTAAAAGGAAAGCACATGATGGCAGCTATAAAGTTATGCTTTATAAAAAAAAATTAAAAAAATTACATTAATTGAAGTCATAGCTCCTTAAACCACACTGAAACATTACTGCATTGGAATTCTTACCCAGCTAAAAGCTTGTATGGCATGAGATTGATGTGCTATGCATGGGCTACATTTCAAATTCTATCCAAAACACCACAAAATGTGAATTGTGTGGACTATTTCTCAATCACCTTCTAAATATCATAAATTTTCAGTCGACGCATCGAAGCCAAATGTTGTTCAAGTAATAGTCATAAAAAAACATGTATATATTTCTAAAGCACTTAAATAAGTTAATAAGCCATACAATATCGTGCTGTGGACCCTGTGTGTTTCAACAATGGGCTAAATAGATGCGGGAGAAGCTATCTAGTGAAAATAATTCTGATTATGGAAAAGGATGGAACCTTGCTGCTTCCGTATAAATAGAAGCAACAATAATTTTTAGACATCTCACTTCCACCCAGGTGTAAGTAAATTCTGGAAACAGGCTTGCCACTTGCCTGTCCAAACGGATACAGTTAGTCAGTGAAGTTAACCAACACAGTGACATTAACATGTTGCATATGGTTGATGTTGGGTGATATGAAGTGGAAGGCACATAAAACCAAGGTTAACTCTAGATGAACTTGTGTTTTTGCTGGTTTGCTTATGGTTGTGTTAAAATAATTAAGATCAAACACAAAAAGGAGGCTAGAATTCTGAATAATCTGTATATTATGAATGTTTAACCTTAACCTAAATACAAATAAATTATATATAGATTAAACTGAAAGTATTATTCTACTCTAAATAAATAAGACTACATAAATATTATTTAACATCTCCCCTTAAACTCACGATGCGGCAACTACAAGCATCGAGAGTTTGCCAACTAGAAAACGAAAATGAGAGATGGAATGTGCCTTGGTGAAGAAATCTGCAAGGAAAAAGGAACAAAAGGCAAAGCAATGGTGCCATGCTTGAGATGATGATGAGTAAGATGACAATCGATCTCAATGTGCTTAGTTCGCTCATGAAAAACCGAGTTGTGAGCAATCTAAATAGAACTCTGGTTGTCACAATACATAAGACTAGGATGAGAAAAGGAAACTCCCGTATCAACAAGTAACCAACGTAACCAAACAATCTCTTTGGTAGTAGATGTCATAACACGATATTCTGCTTCAGTGGATGATTGAGAAACAATAGATTGTTTCTTGCTTTTCCAAGAAATAAGAGAATCACCTAAAAAGATACAGAACCCGATAACAGACTTGCGATCTGTGGGATCACTACCATGATCAGCATCAGAGTATGCACGCAACTCTAAGGAAGAGGTGGATGAAAGTAAAAGACTCTGAAAAACTGTACCTCGAAGATATCGCAAAATACGAAGAACAACTGCCCAGTGAATAGTAGTAGGAGAAGCAACAAACCAACTAACAACATGAACAGCATATGCAATATCTGGACGATTAATGGTGAGATGTACCAAACTCCCAACAATAGTGCAGTATAAAGTGGGATCTATCAAAGGTAAACCATCAGAAGAAAAGTACCTTACGTTAACCTCAATGGGAGTATCTACAATTTTGTTATCAGTAAGTCTAGCCCGCTGAAGAATATCTGTAACATATTTCGACTAAGAAAGAAGGTAACCTCTAGGTGAGTATGCTACCTCAATACCCAAGAAATATCAAAGATAACCCAAATCCTTCATTTCAAATCGTCTAGCCAACTCTGTCTTCAAAACTGAAATACCATCAATATCATCACCAATAATAATCATATCATCAACATATAAAGACAGAATGATACGACCTGCATCAGTGCACTTAATAAAAAAAGCAGAATCATGACTGCTAGGAACAAAGCCAAGAGATGAGATCACAATAGAGAATTTCTCAAACCAAGTACGAGGTGCTTGTTTGAGACCATATAATGCTTTCTTAAGTTTACAAACATATCCAGAGTCATATGAAATACCAGAAGGGGGTGCCATGTAAACTTCTTCTTGAAGATCTCCATTCAAGAAGGCATTTTTAACATTAAGCTGAGAAATATGCCACTGACGAATCGAAGCTGCAGCAATAAGAGTACGAATAATAGTCATTTTTGCAACTGAGGCAAATGTCTCCTCATAATCCATACCATACTATTGAGAATATCCTTTTGCAACCAGCCTAGCTTTGTATCGCTCAATAGACCCATCAGAATTAGTTTTAATCTTATACACCCAACGACAACAACAACACTCTTACCAGGAGGTAAAGGAACCAGATCCCAAGTATCTGTTTTATGCAAAACAGAAAGTTCCTCATCCATAGCTTGCTGCCAAAGTGGATCAAGAATTGCCTCTTTATAGGAAGAGGGCTCAAAGAGACAATGAATAGAAGCTAAAAAAGAAGTAAATAATGAAGAATAACAAGAATAAGCAAAATTTGGTAGTTTTGTGGACTTACGAATGTTGATGGACTAATGTAGAGGTGGATCCATAATCTCAGATGAAGCTTGAGGGGTTGTAGATGAGAATGGAGCTTCAGGTGTGCTAGAGAGTAAAGTACCAGTACCTGTAGAGTTATGAGTACAAATTGATCGAACATGGGGAGAGGTATCATTACCAAAATCCTCAAAAAAGGGATCTATATGAATAATATCAGATTTAGTCATGTTATGAGTAGTGGATGGAATAGAAAAGAAAGGTATGTGCTCAAGAAAGACAACGTGACGAGACACATAAAGTTTCTGAGTTATTGGATCAAAACAACGATACCCCTTTTTACCTTCACCATAACCCAGAAAGACACAAACAGCGGATCGAGAAGATAACTTACTGCGTTCTACATGAGGATGAAGAACAAAACAAGTATAACCAAAAACTCTAAATGAGGAATAATCAGGGATATACCCATATAACTTTTCAAAAGGAGATAGACCCGAACTATGAGAAGATGAAATTGTATTAATCAAACTTACTGCAGTAAGAACAGCTTCTCCCCAAAACTCACTAGGAACAAAAGCAGACAACAAGAGAGAACAAGCAGTTTCGATAATATGCCTATGTTTTCTTTCAGCAACACCATTTTGCTCAGGAGTATCTATACATGAAGTTTGGTGGATGGTTCCATCTAAACCAAGCAATTGGCAAAATTTATTAGAGGTGTATTCCCCACCCAAATCACACCTAAAACATTTAATCATGGCAGAATGTTGAGTTTTGATAAGAGCTCGAAAAGCTGTATATATCTCAAAGAATTCAGAACGATGTTTCATTAAATAAACCCAACAATAACGAGTATGATCATCAATAAAAGAGACATAATATTGAGACCCTCCTTTTGTGGCAACAGGAGAAGGTCCCCGTACATCAGAATGAATCAAATCAAATGGTGAAGAAGAAACAAAAATACTTCGATTAAAAGATCAAGCAGAAAATTTTGCTAGTTTACATCCACTACAATCAGAAATGTCACAAGTTTTTAAATTTCCTAAAGCTCCTGAGGATGCCAAAAATCTCAAACGAGAAGACGAAACATGACCTAGACGGAAATGCCATAAATAAAAACTAGAAGATGAAAGACTTAAACGAAAGGAAGACAAATCAACAGTAGTAGTAGCAGCGGCGGCAGTAGCAACTGACACTTTTAACTCATCTAAAATATATAGTCAATTCTCCCTACGACCTGTCCCAATCAGCTTCTGAGACTGCAGATCCTGTACACAACAAAAAGAACCCGAAAACATGACTAAATAATCACCAGAATCACATATTTGACCAACAGACGTAAGATTCAATTTAAGTTTTGGAATAAGATAAATATTAGGGAGAGACAAGTGAGGTGTGACAACAGAACCAACACCTGCTAAGGGCATAGGAGTTCCATCAGCAGTCATAACAGGAATGGAGGACAAATGGGACATAGAGGTAAAAGATGAGGAATCTAGAGACATATGATGAGAAGCACTAGAATCCAAGATCCATTCAGAGTGTGACATACCTGAGGAACTATGAGGCAACTGACCTATGGAAGAAGAAGCGAACATTGCTTGTGGCTGCAAGGAGAGAAACTTCTGAAATTGCTCAGCCAAAGTATTGGGATCGGTAATAGAGCCTGGGGAAGTTGCTGCTGCAGTATTATGGTGTGATGGTTTATAACCCTGAGGTGGTCTATGAGCAATAGGTTGTGAATGACTGCCAAACTTCCAAGCTTGATTCTGTTGTCTCAACTTAGGACACTGAGCCTTCCAATGACCTTTCTGCTTACAGAAACTGCACTCGTCGAAGCCAACCATTGTGTAAGGTTTCTTCTGATGATTAGAGAATGGCTTCGAATGTACTACTAGTACTGAAGGATTCGAAGCAGAAAGAATTTCCTTTTCAGAATAAGATTGAAGACGTATTTCTTCAGCCAATAACTCACTCATAACAGAGTCAACAGAAAGCAGTGGAGAACAATGTAGAATTGAACCTCTAAGTCCTTCGAAGTCACTGCGAAGTGCTGTTAAAAACTGTACTAATCGTTGCTGCTCTCTATGCTCAATATAGGCACCACATGCCTTTAATTCTACCGACTCTGTAAGAGCCAATTGATCCCAAAGATCTGTCATAGCAGAATAAAACTCTTGAATACTCATATTCTTCTGATAAAGAGCTCGTATGTCATTCTCTAATTGATACTGTTTTGCAAAATTTGATTGCGTGAATAACCTTTGCAAATAATCCCAAACCTCTTTTGCTGTCTCATACTTCGCCAACTGCATGCCTATCGAAGGTTCAATAGAATTGTTGATCCAAGTAATGATTTTTGCATTATTTGCCTCCCATGTATCTATCAAAACAACATCACTCTCCTCAATGTTCTTCGGTATCATATAAGTTCCACTAACATACCCCCACATCTTCTTATCTTTAAGAAAATTTCTCATTACATAGCTTTAATATGAATAGTTCTTCCCATCCAACCTCACACTCACAGACTGAAGCGAATCATCTCTTTCAGTAGCCATAATCAACAATCACAAAAAACTAGAATGCAAAAGCAGCAAAAAACCAAATACCAAATTGCAGAAACTGAACAGAAATTCAGAAACTAAACAAATATCTTCTCACTACTATATGATTACTCCAAAACACAAAACGAATTTGTAGAAACTGAACGCAAATACCAAATTGCAAAAGCTGAAGGGAAGACGAAATACCAAAATAATTGTAAAAATTGACGAAATATCAAAATAGTTGGATCCGCGAAGCTGTGTTCCGGATTAAGTCTCGTTCCATAAAACCAGCTCTGATACCATGTTAAAATAATTAAGATCAAACACAAAAAGGAGGCTAGAATTCTGAATAATCTGTATATTATAAATGCTTAACCTTAACTTAAATACAAATAAAGTATATATAGATTAAACTAAAAATACTATTCTACTCTTAATAAATAAAACTACATAAATATTATTTAACAGGTTGAAATGCGAGACATAAACATAGACCTTGGTAGATTATATCAGAAATATTTAATGCAAGAATCATCGAGAACCCTCCAATGGCATGTCTGTAGATTTAATGCATGAGTTTTTTCTCTTTTAGTTTCTCGAATATAGAATCCTCAACTTGCTCCCTTTCACTTTCTGAATCAAGTGGATGTTTTTATCTTGGTGTGTTGGAACTGAGGTTGAGGTTGATTCCTCTTTGGAGAATTGAACACGCAACCTCTCCTTAAAGGAGGAGTGTTGGTCCTAGTGGAGCTTGAGCCTCTTTGATAAAGTTGATGTAGTTAGCATTCTTTGTTCATTTTAGGAGATTAGGCAAGCATGTTTTGAAAAATATCTTCGTGAAAAGCATGGCAGTAGTAATAAATTAAGAATGGAAAGATCAAAAGGTGCAGAAGAAAGAAGGCGATCAAGGGCATGCATGTGACATCCGTTTTTTTAATCCTATAGAAGATAGATAACACCTCTTGAACTCTTTATAACAATCCCATGCTTTCATTCAGTTCATTGAAATCATTTCATTCCCCTCTTCTTCAAAGACATGGCAAAACTTGTCTGTTTCTTAACATTGCTCTACTTTGCCCTCTGCATGGTTGGCACGGCAGGGTGTGCCTCCAGCCCCACAGATTTCATCAAGTCCTCATGCAAGGCCACTCGCTATCCAGAGTTATGTGTCGGATGCTTGTCAGGTTATGCTAGTGTAATTCAACGAAATGAGCGACGTCTAGCTCTCACTGCCTTGTCAGTGAGTCTAGCCAGGGCTAGGTCAGCTGCAGCATTTGTGACCAAGATGACTAAAGTTAGGGGAATTAAGCCTAGAGAGTACCAAGCGGCGAAGGACTGCATAGAAAACATGGGTGATAGTGTGGATCGACTTAGCCAGTCAGTCAGAGAACTTGGTCATTCGGGTCGAGCTGTTGGTCGAGACTTTTTGTGGCATATGAGTAACGTGCTGACTTGGGTTAGTGCTGCACTAACTGATGAGAACACCTGCCTTGATGGGTTTGCTGGCCATCGAATGGATGGAAATGTGAAGGTTGCCATCAAGCGCCGGATCAGCAATGTTGCTCAGGTCACTAGCAATGCGCTTGCATTAGTTGATCGTTTTGCATCTAGACACCGTTCCAGAAATCCTTAGAATTCATCTGAAGCTGATGGTTCCAGTTGTGTGTAATCATCACCAAGCCTTACAAGTAAGGTTATATGTGTGGCCTAGTTTTGTGTTTGAGCTTGCTACTCGTATGTAAATGTAAGATAAATAACCTTAAGTTTGTAACAAGCTACTTCTCCTGTTACTGCTACCTCCGTCCCGTTTCTTGTAAACTAGTACTACTAAGCATAACCCATCTCTCTCTTTCATGGTCCTTGTAACTATAACTTGTCTTGCTGAATTGCAGCTTTCACAGTTCATTGGAAGAATAGGGTGAAGAAATCAACCAGTTTGAATTTGCTTTGCGAAACCACCTTTCACAATCGCTAGTTTTTGCCATGCATCTTCAAATAATATTCAGCTTTATTGGACGTGAATCAGAACCCTTAGGATTCAGGGCACTTACTTTGCATGATATCTTCATGTTCATATGTAGTGTAAAATTTTGGTGAAATTACTAGTTGACTGAACCTAAAGAGAGTCACTTGAAACGTTATACGTTATCAATCTTGCAAAGTGAAACTCTGCCTCAAATCCCTCGATTCTATAGCAGTTTAGCTCCACGTAACCAGTTGAAGTTATTTATAGATCTAAATTAGATTTAAAAGTTGTTTCGGAAGTTTCTTTGTTTTTCTTATTATTTCTTAATTTCTTTTCTAATTAGGTTTGAAAGTTTCATTTAATTGGGATATTATTATTTAGGTTGGTTTAGTTTATTATTTAAATATAAAAATAATTGATATTTAAAGTTATTAAATTAGAGTTTTCTTTACTATTTATGTTACCTTACCTGATTTTTATTTTTTTTAATTTTTCGACACGCGCGGGTTATAATCCGGTCACAAGATAAACAAATCGAAGTTAAAGCAAAAGCACCATTATTGATTTGAACGTAAATTAATGATGTTACTATACTTTTGACTTGCTTTGCAGCAGGGAGAACGAATCCGATTCTGGTTGATTTTGCATGACACTAAGATGCAATCCAAAGCATTAAAAGTAGTGAAAGTCTCTTTGCAGTGCTTATCTTTTAAATTATCCAAATTGTTTATGGATTTGTCTATAAAATATTCTGCCACACACAATGAACTGAAACTGACAAAAGGAAAGCAGGATTTGAATAGTCCTCAATGAAGGTAGGGTTCTGAAGACCAACACACAGCTAGGACCAATCACAAGTGGAGCAAAATATATCATCTCAAAGTTAAAAAAGTTTATTCCTCCTCATTCCCCTGGCCCGTGATGTTTCCAGTTTTGTTGAGATTTTCAAGCAAAGCAGGTTAAGCTTTAGATTTTCAAGTAAATCATGTTAAGCTTGAGATTTTCAAAACAATGTCACTTCCTACAATAAAGCACCTTTAATTTGTTCAGGAGGGACGGGGAATTCACATGCCGAGGTTGAGTGTATTAATTATCTCGTAATGGTGGCAAGCGACGCAAAGTATAGTGTAGATGAAACTAGGGTTTTTGAATTCCAATTCTAATATCATGATCCTAAATTGCAGAGAAATAGGTAAATAAAACTCTAATATTATCTAAAAAGTATGAAATTTAATAAATTCATTAAAAAAATAGCTATTTATATAGAGATTAAACTCAACCTAACCAGAAGAATCCAAAACTAAATTTAAAAAATAATTAAACTCTAAAATTAACTAGAAAAACAATTAAAACATCAAAAATATATTCTAGTTTAATTCAAGGATTTTTAAGACCTCGACTAGTTATTGTTAGTTGAGCCCCTTATAAAATTGAACCTATAAACCCAATCCAATATTAAATCTAAAATTATAGTTATTTTTGTTTGATTGTGCATTTGACAAGTCCAAGCTTCTTCGTGGGCTTTGTTTTCTATTTATCTAGTTCATAAATATATTTATGTTAATTCTATGTATTTATGAAAAACTTAACCTAAAGTCAACTTTAAATTCTATATATAATGGCTCATCATCACAATAAAGATAAATAACAAAACTTTAAAGATAAATAACAAAACTTTAAAGGTTATGGAAATACTCACATTTTCTAGTAAATTAATAATAAAAGCATTGTTATTATTATTCTTTATTATGGTATAAGGATTATATTTCTTATGATGCAGCTTATCATGCACCTCACCAAGAATATTTATTTGCATAAAAACACCAACACCCTGTCTCTTTTCTTTAATACTTTAGCAAGACAATATCTATCGGTGACCTCATTACATTTGGCATTGATTTTCATCAATTTTCATCTTATTTTATCAAACATAGCTAAAACATCTATACTCATCTTCTCGACAACAATGATATATCCAACGCCCTTTGAAACTGGTATGAGATCAAGTACATGACTAGAATATTGTAAATACATAATCTCATATGGTGATTATTAATAGCATCATGTTTAATATTGTTGTAAGCAAAAGGATGAATACATAAGTGGTATTGAGGTATGACACAACATATCATCATACCAAACCTGATGTAAGTTCCTTCAAGTCAAAACATGGAATATGAGCAACATACGCAACGAATTCAAAATATTGTAAGTATTTTATAGTTAATATATGATGTTAAAAGTGTTTTATTTATAGGTTAATAACTGCATTTGCTGAACATTGGGTTGGCAATTTGTTACAGGATAATAAAGAAGTCGTTACTTATCTTTATAAGATGGAAGATAATACACTTGCTCATTATAACACATCTCAATGGTTCGACTCATGTCGCACTATATTTGAGATACTTTGAGAGACATTATATTTGGATGATGCCTTGTTGAAAGATGAGATGACTCACACATTAAGAAGTTGTGCTATTGATAAACCGGCCCAATAACTCATTATCGTAGACATACATAAACTAGGTAATATTTAGAGAGCATAATTATGTTGTGTTACTTCTTTAGCTATGCATTTGTATTTTTTTTATTTTTTATGTATTTTTTTATACTTTTGTATTTGTTTTGGACTTATCAAGTTGAGATTTTAACATTATCTTTCATATTATGAACATTCAAACTAATTTTAGACAAGTAAGTAAAATTTAAAGTCATGAATCTACAAATACACAAGAGATTAATGACAAGAAGTTTTTTATAATTATAAAGTGTGCATTTATAGGTTAACAGATATGGTGACATTTATAGGTGAAAGAATGTGGCACATTGTTATATTGTGCTATTGCAAAGATGAATTATTGTTATAATAAATGAGAAAAAATAATATTAAAATATTTCATCAATATAAAGAAATCTTAATGCCATTTTATATAGAGATGTAAATGGGATTCGCATGTTTAAGTCAAAGATGTTGATGTGTTTTGTATCTTTGATTAAATTGTGTTATTTTTTTAATACTTTTCTCCTTTTTATCCAAGTGTGTTAAAAAACAAAAATATCCTTAGGTAATAGGGTTTTACATGACTTCTCTTATACATGGTTGTGTCTAATGTGTTATTGTTATGTTTAATCACATTCAACATCATCATTTGTGTTTTTTATTTTTAAGTTCTTAAATTTTGAGAATTTTTTATTTAAATTGAAAATTTTAGATTTTTTTCTAAAATTAAATAATTTTAAAAAATATATCTATAAAATAACACAGTTCGGTATTGCTCGCTCATTCAAAATGAAAAAAGTTAAGTTCTCACATATAAAAAGTGTGAGAACTCATGAAATTTTTGTTAAATAGGTTGCAAAAAATACAATGAAAAGAAAGGAAAAGAAAAAAGATGAATAAAATCCTAGAATTACATTGAAGCTCTGGTTATGACACTAAGAAAAATTATTAATAATTATTTATCGTTCAAATGCAAGTAAATTATTAGTTATTTTTGGACAATAAATATAACCCATTATATTATTATTAATGATTATCTTCTTCTTTTTTATGATACATATAGCGTGAGTTTATGTGTGCAGTGGAGGTGTTTTTATCTCTTGTAATTCTAGTAGCCTATTTAACAGTTGTTTTGAGTTTCTAAAAGTCGGGCATGCAATATATGTTATTTTGTTAAAAAATAAAAAATAAAATGGGTGATTTTGTATGTATTTTATCAATCCAAAATTCAGTATTATAATTGTATTACAAGATTTTAGAAATATAAAAAATTTATTCATGTTATTTCTCTTTTACCTGATTATCATTAAATGTTTATTCTGAGGGAGTAATAATAAGAAGAATACAAGTGTGTGAAAGGGTGTAATAATTATCTTTTGATATTATATTTATCTAAAGGACTGCCGAGCAGCATCTTTGGCACGATTGGGAAAACCCATGGTGATGAGCAATCCATCCCTTGACCTTTTGAAAGAAACATACTCCATCAGTTCCTCCATTAGGGTCTTAATTTCCTTCCTTTTTTTTTTAAAAAAAATACAAATTTAAATATCTCTTGAAAAGTCAAAATATTTTTTTTTTAATTTATAATTAATTTATAATATTAACACATCAAAAAAAACATAAAAAATAATTTAAATAAAAAAATTAATTGTTTTTAAAAAACACACTCACGATAAAGATCTCACTTAACTTCTGTAATTTGTACCCTTCATCATCTCCTAAATTTACTAAAAAGAAAATGGAAATGTAAATACCCTTTGGTGAATTACCCTATAGGACATGAGATCCAGAAGGGAGAGACTATATAATTGGATTTGAGCTACCGAAATTCAAGACAAGGCCTGCCCCATCAATCAATCAATCAATCAATGTTGTTAAAACCACACATTTCACAAGGCCCTCAATCGATATGACGTCTTTGATGTTGCTTGTTTCAAATCTGCATCTTATGTCGGAGGTGATTTAAAAGCAGCGTTCGATGTTATAATTGCAATTGTTTTTTATTTTATTTTTAAATATATTAAAATTTTAAAAAATATTTTAAAATATAAAAAATTCAGTTTTTTTTTTTTTAACACACGGTGATACCGGAAAAGCAAACATGGAAACAGACAGGAGAGAAAAAGCTGGTGGACAACTTGATGGGTTGTGGCAGTTTTCAATTAAATACACACAGGGTTTGGTTTCTTTTCTTTTCATGATTTGATTAAGACTAGCAATCGGACGCCGATATGATTTTTGTCCTCTTTACACCACAAGTGATAAGTTCTTGTATACAGTTTGGCTGGTTTATGAACTTTTGACATTATGGTGAGATGGAGTTTTCAACTTTTCTTTAGAGACAATACTATTGGCTAGGAATTTATGACTGGGACCGAAGGCTAGAAAACTACCATGACCTCAAAATTTAGAAAGAGATGATTATGGGAACAGATAGGCTAGAAAACCTAGGCAGGGAACTTAGCTGAAAATGGTCAGCATTCATTAAAATGTCTCTTGTTGATTAATCACGCGTTTTAACTTCTTAATGAAGATTAAATTATAATCTAAAAGGTGCTTTAGTCCCGGATCCATGAAAGTTAGTCCGATAAGACCTTCTTTGTTAAATATAATACATAACGATGAGGTCAAATCCACCATAAATAGAGATGAAAGACGGCCAGTACAGTTATAAATCAACTTGGTTATGATCTTAGAGGTGAGGTTATTAATCTCCTCAATCTTGTTTTTGAAATAGACTCGCTACGTGCAGGACGCAAGGAAGCAGAGATTTCTCAATCAGAACATGATTTTCTAGTGTGGAATAAAAGCAGTGGCATAACCTATCTAGTGCTTATCCATCCAAAGGCCGTTCATATGCAACTTCATCTTGACTAAGCCTTTCTAACGAATATCTTCATGATCTCATCATCCTCAAGATAAGGTCCCTCCTCCCCCTCTCTCGAGGAACGCTACGGGTGAGCCTCTATATAATTTAGGCCTCTGCTCTCTCTTCCTTCTCATATTCAATTGTTACTTTGGTTCGAGAAATAGGACAGAAATGGAAAGCTCCTTGGTAGGCCTTGCTCTAGCAGCTATTCTCATTCTCCAAATCTCTACCCCAGTAAACTCTTCATGCTCAGCCACTAGACCCTCACCAAGAAACATAAGATATATTAAAACATCATGTTATGATACCACACTCTATCCTAAATTATGCTACCACACCCTTGCAATCTATGCGAGCACAATCAAAACCAACCCTAAACTACTAGCTAATACTGCCCTTCATGTGAGCCTTAAAAGCACCAACTCGACATCAAGGTTGATCAAAAGGGCGTCCAAGACTCCTGGTCTGGATCCTAGAGTGCATGCGGCCATGTTGGATTGTGTAGAGGAGGTTGGTGATGCAGTAGGTGAGCTTCAAAGGTCTATTGAAGAGATGGATCATGCAGGTGGGTCAAATTTTTCTATGGCAATGAATGATGTAGAAACGTGGGTTAGTGCAGCATTAACAGATGATGATACCTGCATGGATGGATTTGCTGAAGGGGCTATGAAGAAAAAAGTGAAGACCACTGTTAAGAGACATCTACGAAGAATTGCACGTTTGACTAGTAATGCTTTGGCTCTTGTCAATAGATATGCTTCAACTAAAGCTAACTTACCTTAACTCGTTATTCTGTCTCCCTCTATTGGAAATTGTAAGGAATCCATTACTAAGCCAGCAAAGCTCGTGCATACAGTAAAATTTAGCCTGAACTATCTTGTCTTCTGCATTTTCTCAGGATACTTGTTTTCAATAGATAAATACTTGGCAAGTATAATTTTGGGTTGTATTCTATACAACAGTTATTTTGAGTTCAATTTCCCCAAAAGTCAATTGGGATGCTGTACAAGTCGGGTTTGGTTTCAGTTTCTTTCCTGCCCTCTGGTCTCAAACCAGCTAGCATGTTAGTGGAATGCACTCTGTAAAGGAAATACTTTCTTATTGGACCGCGTAAAATTTTTAAACTTGATATTTGGATCGCTACTGAAAACACTATGCAAAGAATCATTAGATTGAAAATACTATACAAAAAAAATTGAGAAAGTCAATTTTTATTAAATTAAACACTAAAGAATAAGATTGAGAAAATAAATTACATAAAAAATAATTATAATTTAAATAATTATAATGAGAATCAAAATAAAAAGAAAATTAGAGATTAAATTAAAAAGAAAAACAACTCTAATGAAAATATAAAAAAACAAAAACTAAATAAAAAACAAAAATAGAATAGAAATTTAAATTGAATGATAAAATACAATAAAAATACTACATGTACCTGTAGTCAAATCAATAAATCAAAATACCCCTACTCATTGCTTTTTATTTTACTTTTATTTTTAAAGGTCAATAAAGTCATTTTATTATAGTAATGAATACTAAATTTAGTGTGTCTGCATAATATTCTCTACAGTATTTTTTTTTAAAAATATCTTGTATGGTTTTTGTTAATTGTTAACTAGTTTTTACATGTTTAGGAGACTTAAAACCTATTTTTATTTAATATCTTGACTATTGAAATAATCGTTCAAAATAATTCAACGATTTATATGCTTAAGAGACTTAAAAAAATGTATTTATTCAATTATAATATGTTAAATCATATAGTGAACAAATATATTTATTCAATCAAAATTTTATCTTCCTATTTAAGCATTTTTTTTATTTAACACAAATATGACTCTTTCTTTCAATATCGTAGGTTTTTCAATACAATTTTAAAGCAATTAAAATAGCAAATCATATGAATCTAAATATTCAGGTTTAGAATAAAAAAACGTATTCTTTTAGACAAAACTCTCTTTTATGACTAATTCATTTCCCTTTATTTTGACGCACAATGCCTTTTCTTATTAAAAGTCTGGTTGTTCATGTAAAAACTTGTCATGAGACGTAAAGCAGTTTTAAACCAAGAAACAATAAATAATATCTCGATTATTTCTATATATGTGATTGTATGGAAAAAAAAATCAATTTTTATTTATAATTATTTATTAAGTAATTGTTAATATCACCAAAAAGCTCTAAGATTATTTGAAATCTATAACAGAATTAAATATTTTTAAAATATCATTTTAATCATTTTGTTTAAAAATAATTTTATTATAAAATTAAATATAAAAAAATGAAGGACAATTCTAATAAAAAGGTCGAGCACGCCTAGGTTGAAAGGATAAACTACTAAAATAAAATATCCAAACCCACTTGTTTTGTTTTTGTTTTTTTAAATGGAGAACAACGCATCATCCATCCTGTATTTTTGTTTTTAAATAAAATGGCTAAAACATCATCCATTATGGCATCTATAAGTTTATTTTTCAATCACATTTTATAATCGAAAAAGGTGGAGTACAAGTTTTGAAACTTCTAAAACCTACCTTTCAAGTTTTTTTTTCATATAAAAAAACCTTAAAAACATTATAGAAACCTCAATAATCTCAATTCCATTCTTAAAACACCTTTTAATCATCCTAAAATAACCAAATTAAATAAATATATATATGGCCACTATTTTTTCTGGCATATTTAAAGAGCAAAACAATTATTACTGTATTTTTTTTAAAAAAAAATTCATTAATATTAAAATTAATATTTTTTTTGATAAAAATACGACGAGTCAAAATCTCTCTCTTTTTTTTTAAAAGAAAACTCTATTTCATTTCTCAGAATTTAGTGACTGAAATGTAATGAAAATAAAGCTTGGGAATTAAAATGTAAAATATATAAAACTCCATGGACCAAATGAAAAAAAGAAACTATATGAACTAAGTGAAGATATTCAATCATGGTTCCCTTACATTGTAGTCCATGATGTCTTTGAATGTAAGAAAATAGTATATTGCCTGACTTTTTTCTCTTCAATTTGCCTATAACTCTAGAACGTGGGCCAGGTGTAGATATGCCCTTCAACGACAAAACCATCTTTAATTGGGCTGTTACTTTCTAGAGCGTCAAAACCCAATCAGATTTGAATGACCCAAACGGTAAAGACAGACTTCACAAACTACAATGTGGGCAGGTGGATGGGCTTTGTCTTTGGGCTAGTATTGGACTGAGCTGTTTGATTTTGATGCTTAAAGTGTGTGAAACCTGAGAGAGCAAACAAACACGTCAAACTGGCAAATATGATTATATGGGCCTGGATAAGAAGCCCAAGTGAGGGGGCATATTTTAGGCCGCTTGGCATGATAAATGGATGGCCTTTTTTCATCAATTAAAATGGGGGTATTAAATTGGTAATTTAGGAACCACATACGAACTGAAAGATTTTTGTGGGCTAATATTCCCCTAAAACAAGAGAACAATTCCGCTTCTTTTTATTTTTATTTTTTGTGAACTAAGAAATTAATCTTCTTTTCATGAGAATAAGAAGAGCAAGACCTCTTTGGATTTCGATTATAAACACGCATGCTTAACTGTGGTCAGGAAATCAACAAGTCACAAGCGAGCTCTCCAGGCTTCAAGTTTGGATAGGCTATTTTACGTTGGCCCACCCTGTCACAAACACCGGCCAATAGATATTCTGAGCTGCGTGGCCGCTTTAAAGCCTCTGTATTTGTAAAATCCAGTATTTTTTATTTTTATATATTTTTTGATTATTTTAACATAGCATTAAAAAAGAAGAAGCTGTGTTCAGTGACATTTTTAACCAATATAATTTCTGAGATTCTTAGACGTGCCACGCTTCAGATAAACAGTATCTTAGGAGCCTCATTCTTCTTCTTCTTCTTTCTTCCCTTCACTAGTTGGTGTGTTTTCGGATAAGGTTTTGTGCAAGATCCATCATTCATTGCGTGCTTCAACACATAATTCACATATAAACTAGCGTGTCCTTGTGGATTTTCCCCCCTTGCAACCTCTTAATATTTGAATCATGGTTGATAATAAAGAGAAAATGATACCTTATTATTTGAATCAATTAAAATACGGAGAAGAAAAATACATATCATACATGCATTAAAAACAATTAACCTTTTTTTCTTACCTTCTGAAAATCCTTTATCTTCCTTGATCAAAAAAATAAAAAATAAAAAATAAAAAATAAAAAATAAAAAAAACCCTTTCTTTAAACAGTCCTCGACAGATTATGTAGGATAATAAAGTATCACATATTTTCTTTTCAAGGTGGTCGATGGAAAAATTAGCCCAAAAGAATTTGAGGAGTTCAGGTAATATCGTTAATTTCTTCAAATAAAGGGGCAAAAGATACACAAGCTCAATTTTAAGCAATTACACGAAGGGAAAAAAGGAAAATTAAGTGGAATACAGAAGCCCGAGACAAAGCAGAAGTGTTTCGTTATCCCCAACGAAACAAGCCCAACCACAACACAAAACCAGTAGAGAGAGAGACTCAAGGTAGGTCTCTTAACACACAACAAAAACCAATAAAAATGGCAGCGGAGACAGTGAGGCTAACAGGTTCAGCCTCAGGTTCAAGCACACCCTGCAATTTCAATGGGTCTCAAAGAAGACCAACTCACTTTCTTGGTCTCCCTTCTTCTCGTGCTTCAATCTCAATCTCTTCTTCTCTCTCTCATTTCTTGGGAAGCTCTGCGCGCATTGGCTCACACTCTTCTAAGTTCTCAACTTCACGCCAACTGCGAGAGAGGAGGAGAAACTTCTCCGTCTTTGCCATGGCTGCTGATGGTCTCTTTCTGTTTCAGTTTTTGTTATCTGAATTTCTTTGTTTTGGATTTAGTTTGGTGTTGTGTGCGGGGTGTTTTTTGGCTTTATGAAGGAAACCGTCTGTGAAATACTTGTTTTTTTTATGTGGTTGATGAAATCGTGCTTGTCTTTTCTGTTTTCGCTACATATTTGGCAATGGAATTTGAGATAGGGCATTGCTTTTATTCTGTTCCTTTGCTTTTTCTATTTTTTAATGATTTATTAATTGAGTTTCTTCTTCGAGTGCATTAACATTCAAGTTTGGATTTTTTACTGCCATGACAGAGCAATTGAGTTGATTATTCGGTTGGTTGAAAAGAGGTTGTTTTTTTTCCCTGTTAACTTATGAGCTGTTGGAATGTGGATATATGAAAGTGCAAGGTTTATTTTTCCTGCACATGGCCTTTGGTTTATATTTCTTTCTTATCACAAAGGCTGTTCGGACTCTAGCCTTTACAGTTTATGTTATCTGTGTCAGTGTCGGAAGTCACACTACTATGCTGCTTTGTAGGTTTAGGTGACTGATAATGTTCCTTCCTAGGATAGCTTCGTGATTTTGATTGATTGTAGAAGTTCTAGTTGCATACTGTCTGCAATGTTCAAATTTACTTTATTGAGTACGTGAGCTGAGGTACATGAATTTTAAAAATAATCTTTAATCTAGAATATGAATTTCCTTGTCAAATGATTGGTACTTGTTGCAGTCTCCACATCTGGCTTAACATGTTTTCTACTTTACCTTTTTCCAGAGGCAAAGCGTACGGTGCCTTTGAAAGACTACCGGAACATAGGGATTATGGCTCACATAGATGCAGGGAAGACTACTACAACCGAACGGATTCTGTACTATACAGGAAGAAACTACAAAATAGGGGAGGTACATGAGGGAACAGCTACAATGGACTGGATGGAACAAGAGCAAGAAAGAGGGATCACCATTACTTCTGCTGCAACTACCACATTTTGGAACAAGCATCGCATCAACATTATTGATACTCCTGGCCATGTTGATTTCACACTTGAAGTGGAACGAGCTCTCAGGGTTTTGGACAGTGCTATCTGCTTGTTTGACAGTGTTGCTGGTGTGGAACCACAGTCTGAAACTGTGTGGAGGCAGGCAGATAAATATGGAGTGCCCAGAATTTGCTTTGTCAATAAGATGGATCGGCTTGGAGCAAACTTTTTCCGAACTCGAGACATGATAGTGACAAACTTGGGTGCCAAACCACTTGTTATTCAAATCCCAATTGGTTCAGAAGATAGCTTTAAAGGAGTTGTTGATCTTGTGAAAATGAAAGCTATAGTTTGGTCAGGAGAAGAATTGGGTGCAAAGTTTGCATATGAGGATATTCCAGCTGATCTTCAAGAGTTGGCTCAAGAATACCGTGCACAGATGATAGAGACCATAGTTGAGCTGGATGATGAAGCTATGGAGGGCTATCTAGAGGGAGTTGAGCCTGAGGAGGAAACAATCAAGATATTAATTAGGAAAGGAACGATTGCAGGCATTTTTGTCCCTGTCTTATGTGGCTCTGCTTTTAAGAATAAGGGGGTTCAGCCATTGCTTGATGCTGTCATTGATTATTTGCCTTCGCCTATTGACTTGCCAGCAATGCAGGGTTCTGATCCTGAGAACCCAGAAGTGACAATTGAAAGGGCTGCAACTGATGATGAACCATTTGCTGGACTAGCATTCAAGATCATGACTGATTCATTTGTGGGATCCCTCACATTCGTGAGAGTGTATTCAGGGAAGCTAAGTGCAGGATCTTATGTAATGAATGCGAACAAAGGTAAAAAAGAGAGAATTGGAAGACTTCTAGAAATGCATGCCAATAGCAGAGAGGATGTTAAAGTAGCTTTAACTGGTGATATAGTTGCTCTTGCTGGTTTAAAAGATACCATAACTGGTGAAACTCTTTGTGATCCTGATAATCCTGTTGTGCTTGAGAGGATGGACTTCCCTGATCCTGTCATTAAGGTTGCAATTGAACCCAAGACTAAAGCTGATGTTGATAAGATGACGACTGGTTTGGTCAAACTTGCACAGGAAGACCCTTCTTTCCACTTCTCACGTGACGAAGAAATCAACCAGACAGTGATCGAAGGGATGGGAGAATTGCATCTTGAGATTATTGTAGATCGCCTCAAGAGAGAATTTAAGGTTTGTATATGCCAGTCATGCTTCTAATTTTCAGGTTAATTTCAAGTATTTGTTTACTTAAAATCTTCGTTAACTTGGATTTTAAATGTTCTTTGAGTTGTATGCTGCTTGAAAATATTGTTGTGTTTGCTGGGTACGGCTAAATACTTAATTTTGCATTCAGTCCCCTATCCATGTAACAATTAAGATGTACAATCATTATATGCTAGATTACAGGCCCTGCACGTCATGTTATTTTGTTGGCTGGCAAGTGTAGATTCAGTAAGAAACCAGACTCCACTTAATTATCCGAGAGAGAGAGAGGCAGGAATCTGACAGACTGAAATTGGATTCTTTGGTCACATTATTTCTATGGATTACTTTTATTTTGATTAAATTGTTTTTAGACAGTTTCCTGCAGAACAACTAACAGAGAAGCTCTGTTCAACACTTAGTTTTTGAAAACCTACTGAGAACAAAAATACTGGTAGATGTTAATTTGAATTGTGATGGCGTGGTTGCTTCCCTTAAACAGGTAGAAGCAAATGTTGGTGCACCACAAGTGAACTACCGTGAAAGCATTTCCAAAGTAGCAGAAGTGAAGTACGTCCACAAAAAACAGTCTGGTGGGCAAGGACAGTTTGCTGATATAACAGTGCGGTTTGAGCCCATGGAGGCAGGGACCGGATATGAGTTCAAAAGTGAAATCAAGGGAGGTGCGGTGCCAAGAGAATATATTCCTGGAGTGATGAAAGGACTTGAGGAGTGCATGTCTAACGGAGTGCTTGCTGGCTTTCCTGTTGTCGATGTACGTGCTGTTTTGGTAGATGGTTCTTACCATGATGTTGATTCAAGTGTGTTGGCATTTCAACTGGCGGCCAGAGGGGCTTTCAGGGAAGGGATAAAGAAAGCTGGTCCAAGAATGCTAGAACCTATAATGAAAGTTGAAGCAGTCACACCTGAAGAACATTTGGGTGATGTTATTGGTGATCTCAACTCAAGAAGAGGTCAGATCAACAGCTTTGGTGACAAACCTGGTGGTTTGAAGGTATGTGATGCCAAGTGAGATGATCCTGTATTATTTTTCCTTGATCTTTGCTGAGCTTCATTTCCGATCTCTTAAACTGGTTGGTTTTGGATTAATGCAGGTGGTTGATTCCCTTGTTCCACTGGCTGAGATGTTCCAATATGTTAGTACACTTCGAGGAATGACAAAAGGGCGTGCATCCTACACCATGCAATTAGCCAAGTTTGATGTTGTCCCTCAACATATCCAAAACCAGCTTGCTGCGAAAGAGCAAGAAGTTGCTGCTTGATTTTGTTTCTCTGATTCCCTTAAGAGGACGAAGCATTGTATTCTTGTGACATGGATGCCTTTTGTTTCAAGTAACCAATTTTGTTTTATTTTGTACCCTTATTATGTGTAAAATGCAAAAGGATTTACCAAAAAAAAAAGAATTAAGGTTTGAGAAACGCGGCATTGTTTTAACCTGGAAAATTATTGTTAAACTTGACTGAACTCCGTAGAGATGAGGGAGTTAATAACGAGAATAAGAGATTAAGGGAAGATTGACAATACCGATGACAGAAGGAAGTTGTTGATTGGGCAAATTACAAGTAGAAAATTAAGAAAGAGAAAAACTCGTTGAAGCGGATCGGAACATGGATTCAATTAATAGCATGGTTAGAAAAATTCAGGTTCTTGTAGTAATCTCGGGATAAAACTTGTAGTTCAAGGACATAACTCGGAATTGGTGGATGCTCCAAGAAGAAAAGCTTGACATACACAAATTCGATAGAGGTGATTAGAGGTAGGTTTTAGAAATGGATAGAAAGGAAGCGATTGTTTGGCATAACTATATATTAGGATGTGTTTCTGATAATTTTGATGTCCTCAAACACAACACCCTTGAAACCCTTTCCGTGCTGCGCGTGGACACGGGAGCAAACACGAAGCAAACCTGATAAAAGTGCGTTACGCGTGTAAATAAACAAATAATCCTGGGAGACGAAGCAGAACTGAGAATACTATCCCTGTTATTCTCTATGCTCATCGGTTATTTGTTCATTCATCGATGTGAGCGAATCTAGGCATCTCGTGGCCGGGTACCTTCTAAAGACTAGTCATTTTTGCATTACCTGTAGCTTTCTCTGATTTCCCTGAGCGTGGCAGTTGACACATGGAAATAAAACAATTCCAAAGGATCCCGCCGAAGCACCACGTCCTGCAGGGAGGATCCACTGCACATGGCCAATTAAGGGCAAGCATGACTCTTGAATGCGTGTCCACACGCAAGCAAATATAAACATATCAAAACTTTTCCAAATTCCATTAATTTTTACCACCTGGCCCACTCAAATTCACATTGGAAATTACAATTCCATTAATTTTTACCACCTGGCCCCCTCAAATTCACATTGGAAATTACAATTCACAGATGAAAAAGTTCAAAAAAACAAAAAAAGAGTTTTGCCCATTTAACTGCTCTTTTCCATTCAAATCTATCTCATCTGGACAATTCCAGCTTGGACAAGCTTCTGAATCTTGCTCATCACCATTGGGTTCTTCGTATGTTCCTGAGCCGCCTTGGGATTCTCTTGGAAGTCAACCAACACCTGAAGATTGAGACAAAATGCATTATCACTACCATGCACAATTGCAACCATCTTCGATTTTGCATTTGTTCTGCGAATCTAGAGAAAAGGGGGAAAGGCAGTTTAAATCCTTACCTGTCTCATGACAGGATCTGAGAGAATGTTTTGAATTTCTGGGTCCTGCATTGCCTTGGCCTGAGAAATGGAAGTCACAAATTCAAGACCCATGATCCAGCCACCACTCAAACTTTCTGGGCATTAAACGTAAGTCATAAAAGCAAACTTACCTGTCTTTCCTTTAGCTCCTCAGGGCTGAGGTCACCACGACTGGCCTTATTGAGCTGTTCAACACATCTGTAAAAGAAGCGAGAGCACAGTTAAACTCTCTCAACCATGTGTACACTTAAATGTGAACAAATCTTGATAAATAAATACCTTCTAACACCATCTAGCAATTCCTGGTTCCGAGGGTCATGTTTCAGACCCTCCTGATAAGTTTCCAAGGCTTTATCATACTCTTTCATGAAGAATTGAACAGCACCTTTTCTTGTATAACCCTTTGAGAATGTGGGATCAAGTTCAATGCACATCTCGGCATCCTTCAATCCCTCAGGAAGAGCCCCAAGTTTGGTGTAGCATGCAGCTCTGTTACTATATGTCTGTAAGCAGCAACCAGCCAAGCATTAGTGCGGAACAACTGAAACCAATCACATACATACGAAAATGTTTGGGTGACTGTTACTACCTTGGGATCTTTAGGGTTCCTTCTCAAAGATTCTGAGTAGTGCTTCACAGCCTCTGGATACTTCTGCTGCTTGAAAGATTCATTGCCTGCAGAAAGAGGACACCATCACACCATACACATGTAACAAAATGGATTAAGAGACAGAATAATATGAACTGCATTTAAAGGAATAACCAGCAACTAAACATGAACAGAGAATGGCTACCTTTCTCACGCTCTTCCTCAGCCAATTTTGGATCAAAGTATTCTTGTTGCTCAAGATCCTTCTTTGCTTTCTCGGCCTCATTTAGTTTCTTCAATGTGTCTGGATTGCGATGCTCTGTAAGGGCCTTCTGGAAAGTTTCAATGGCAGGTTCATAGTCCCTTGAGCATTTTGCCATTTTCACCAAGGCAGTTCCTTTCCTTGTCAATGCTCTTGCTATCATCTTAAAGTCTGATCTAAGCTCTCTACCTCTTTCAACAGCTTTGTCACAATCTTTAATACATTCATCATACTGAAAATTGTAATTGGATCAGAGAGGGGTACAGGTGAAATCAAATAGTAAAAACACTGGTGATAATTCTACACCTATAAAAAACCATGGTTAGCCCATATGAGCACGATAACATTAAGAACTTCCATCAAAGCAGAGTAAGCTAGTCAGACGGCAAGTGATCACCTGAATTTCTCTCGCTAGCTATTACAAAAAGCAGGACTAATATACCCCAGATTCCATTAAAGTATGAACATCATAACCTGACACCAGTCTATTCAATCCATTTCCATAAAAATTTCCAAACACTTGAATCGGAGATCCCTACTCAATGTCTTCCTCGCATAATGCAATCCACTGCAACAGTTACCAAAACTTGCAACTCCTTTTGGACCCAAACTTTCAAAGAGAAAGGTGGGAGACGACCATGCGTTACTTAATTACATTACAGTTTAATAAAAGGAAGCAGAAAGAGCAAAACAGAAGATTTGTTATCATGCTTATGTGTGTCCCCTAGTCTCCATTTAGACTCTTCTCAAACTATAATCTGAGCTTTGTGTGGACATGATCGACTCGTCCTTCAATAAACAGAACTTCTCTTCTACTTCTCATAAGATAAAACGTCACTAGAACTTACTCTCACCCTTCAAAAATAGTATGAAAGAGGAACTTGGTCAACAGCGTAATATATCACAAAGCTTGGGCTACTCCTTGCTAAGATCCAACAAAAAGTGCATTGCTTTAAGATAGTTAACATTAAACAAGAACAGACAGCCTTAAGAGTTAAGACTATGCAATCATTCTCAAACTATAATCTGCGCTTTGTGTGGACATGATAGACTCGTCCTTCAATAAACAGAACTTCTCTTCTACTTCTAATAAGATAAAACGTCACTAGAACTTACTCTCACCCTTCAAAAAATAGTATGAACAAGGAACTTGGTCTACAGAGTAAGATCACACAGCTTGGGCTACTCCTTACTAAGATCCAACAAAAAGTGCATTGCTTTAAGATAGTTAACATTAACCAAGAACAGACAGCCTCGAGAGTTAAGACTATGCAATCATTCCAAATCTAACACACAAAAATTCTTTTTTGTAAGCAGCACAAGTAACAGCATTCAAAAATCATAGAGTCCATAAAATTAAAGCCAATATAAAGCAAATCAAACCAAAATAAACGGCAAAATATTAAATTTACCTTTCCCGTCTCCAAATAAACAGCAGCACGATTCGTCAAATACGAAATATCCTCATCATCAAGCTCTGTCGCCTTTGTATAATGCTCAATAGCCTTCTCAAATTCCTTCTTTTTATAAGCTGCATTCCCCAACTCCTTCTCTTTCGCTGCTTGAGCTTTCCTCTCCTTCGCCTCCTTCGCCTCCTTCTCCTCCCCCGTTACCTCCATTGGCTCTGGCTCCGCTACCTTCTCCTCCTCCATCTTCTTATCTTCCTTCCTCTCCGACGCAGAGGACTGAGGAGTGGACGTCTCCTCCGGAATCTCCATATCGTCCCCTGGATTCGGCCCTCCAAACTTAACATTCAACAAAACCCCAATAGCCTGCATCACTCTCTGATCCTTCAAATAGAGATTCAAATTATTAGGGTTTTTCTGAATCTCTTGCATCATCTTAACGAAATCCGGCTGCTGCAAATACATTCTCGTCGACGGATCCGCTGTTAACTTCGCCCACATCTCCGGACCGGAGAATATATTACCAAACGGACTAGGCGGTGGCGCAGCGCGGCTCTGGGAGGCAGCTGCTTGAGCATCCGCCAAACCGGATTTTAATCCTTCATTATTAGGATCAATCTCGAGTCCTTTCTTGTAAGCAGAGATAGCGTCTTGGATTTGGTGCAAGCCGAGATGAGCAGCGCCGAGGCGAGAGTAACCTTTCGACCAGTCCGGCTTCAGCTCAACGGTTTTCTTAGCGTCTTTTAAAGCATCGGCGTAGTGGTGGAGAGACGCGTGAGCCGCCGACCGGTTAGAGTAGAGAACGTGATTGGTTGGGGAAAGGGCGATGGCGTCGGTGAAGTGTTCGACGGCGGTAGCGTAGTCGCCGGCTGAGAAGGCCGCGTTGCCTCTGGATTTGGCTTCTTCGGCCATGCTGAACGGTGTTGGGTGATGTCGTTTAGGGAATTGAGGTTTCTGAGAGATCTTTTATCGAGAACGAAGAGAGGGGGGGTAATAT
>NW_011499897.1:894883-899872 GCF_000495115.2 Populus euphratica
AGGGAAAGAAGAAGACGAGAGAGTTCTGGTGATGGGAGAAGAAGAGGAAAGGGGGTTCTGGAATGTTCTTTTTTGTGATTTTTACTAAATGGATTCGGATTTGCACAAGGGTGTTTGGTGACGGGACATTGTAGCGGGACGCTTTGGTTAAGCTGTGTTTTTGTTTGAATAATTTGACTGCCTCGTCGTGAAATCATTTTGGAATTAAAAATGGTTTTATTTTAAATTTTATAATAAGAGTTCAAGTTTTTTTTTTTAACGACTTGAAGAGCAATCCGATTTAAACCCTTATACAAGATGGTGTATCAACCCACAAAATTAGTGGGTTGATCCAATGATTTGATTATAATAAAATATTAAATTACTAACTTTTATTATGGTATAAGTTAGATGAATTTTTTAATTTTAAAATATTATTCAAGTATTAATAACATATTTTTTAATAATTTATTTTTTATTCATAAACTCGAAATAAGATATATATTAAATAATTTTTAAAAAAAATATTAATAAAATGATATATTGAATGATATTTTTTTATTTACTAGATCATAATAACACAATAAAAAAATTAAAATAAATAATGATCAATATTAAAAAATAAAATAGAAAAAAACTACTGAATCAACCTGGATCAATCTGTCAAACTCACAACTCGATTTATGAAATTAAAATAATCTTATAAAAAATTCAAAAACAAATATAAAGATTAATTTTCAACCAACTCAATATTAAAAAATAAAATAAAAAATAAAAACTAAATAAATAAAAAATAACAATTTAAGTCAACTTAAACAAACTTGTTATACTTACAACCTAGTTCATAAGATTGAAATAATTTTATAAAAAAATAAAAATAATTATAAAACCTCATTTTCAACCTGTTAGAAGTTGAAATTAGACAATAAAAATAAACCCATGAAATCGAGATAATTTTATAAAATAATTATAAAACTTAATTTATAATTAATTTAATATTAAAAGATAAAAATAAAAAAATAAATTGTTAAAAAATAAAATTAAAACAAATCATATATATTCCTTTAATATCAAACCATTAATATTCATATTAGCATCTACTATGAATTTTTAAAGATTAGTTAATACGTCACCATACCCAGACGTTACCATGACTTTTAGCATTAATGTTTACATGTTTAGACAAAACACCTCATAATCCAAAATAAACTTATTATACATAGTTTATATAAACAAGATAATAAGGTATATCTACTGTGATGGTCTGAAAAATATATAGTAACCAAGTGTCAACCAACGTATTAATATAACTATAACATTACATGAGTTAACATATAACTAAGTGTTCTGTTTTTTTTTTATTATTATTAATATAGATATTCTGTTTACTTTATTCCATATGAATGAATACAATCTTTTATCTCATTTATTTACCATAATTTTATTTTGTACCCTAATTTCTAATTTATTATCATTGATCACCTATCAACCGTTCAATTCATACCATCTCATTGATATCATTAATTTTTTAAATTAAAAATAATTAATCAAATTTAAAAATATCAATACTAATAAATTACAATGCAACTTATTGGTATCATTAACCTCTCAAATCAAGAACAACTAATAATTTTTAAGAAAAATCAATATAAATATAACCTATTGGTATCATTAATCTCTTAAACTAGGAGTAGCTAATCAAGTTTAAAAAATACTAGTATTAATATAATTTATTAATATCATTAGTCTTTTAAGTTTGAAATGACTAATTAAATTAGTTTAAGAAATATTGATACCAATACAATTCATTAATATTATTAGTCTCTCAGATAAAAAAATAAAAAAATAAAATAAATAATCAAGTTTAAAAAATATCAGATAGCAATATAATTCATGGATAGTTTTAATCTTCTAAACGACTAATTAAATTTACTTTTAACCCCTTAATTTCATCATCTTAATATCAAAGTCAATGGAACCTACAGACATCATTAGCGTAGATTTCTTTTGAAATGAATGCCGATAAAATTAGCAAGGGCTGGCTGAAACGGCCTGTTGAAGCTCGGATTAATGACTCGAGGACAGAGGTTACTGACATCCCAGAAACAACAGAAGAGTTGGAAAAATATGCTGAGGACACCATCAACAACCCTTTTGTATATGACTCTTCAAGCTGGTGGTATCAGGTCCACTGCAGCTGATCATGCAGCATCACATGTAGGCAAGGCAAGTGGCCTTCTTTCGCTACTGTGGTCACTTCCATATATAACATGCTAGTCGCAACCGACACTTTTGTTATAAACCAACTGAAGTGGAGGCCAAACATGGGTTGCTAGTTAAGGAGGGAGGTCGATTTGAAATCCGCTTGCATGGATCCTCGTGAGAGTTTATGTAATGCTGTATTTGGTTTGGCATCAGTAGCTAATGTCCATTTGCAGAAGTCTCGTTCATTAGCTGGAACAGTCCCAAAGTGAGGCTCGTACAGGTCTTCTGCCGCTTCAGTTTGATGTGTTTGATCCGAGGTTGGTTCGATGAGTTCTGGGTATTTCTCCTTTATGGTACCAGTTGAAAATAAAGTGGTCTTCATGGAGGGGGAGATACTAAAAAAACGTTCATCATCTTCACCCTTCGAATCAAAATTCATGTTTTTGCGCTTGGGGCTTGCAGATCCCTGTGAGTGTGGTATGCGGACATGGGCAGGATAGTGATTCATCTTCCTTGTATAAAGTTGGATCGTAGTTTCAATTTTCTTTCATAATACATGGTTGGTCTCTGATACTTTTCGAACTTGAGTCAGTGAAAATGCGCGTTCGCACCCTGACTCCCTGGAGATTGATTGTTTTTGCTTATCTAACTTCAGTGATTAAAATTCAAGTGGGGAGGTATTCCATGGGAAATCTATTCCACCTACCAGCTACCAGGAAAGGTTGTCGAGTTAAAAAAGCGCTAGAGGAAGGGGTCGAACCTCCGACCTTATGGTTAACAGCCATACGCTCTAACCAACTGAGCTACTCCAGCTAGTGGGAAGTTTGGCATAAATTTAGATATCTATTGTAGTTACTATATACATGGGGTATCTCAATCGAGTCAAGCTCATTGAGAGCAGTCGACACGCATCATCTTGCTAATTTTAAAGAGTTTACAGTTAATTTGGAGAAATGCTAGGTAGAAGCAAGAATAAATTAATTAATATTGGGCTGTCAAAAAAGGGAAAAAAAAAACTAATTTTGGAATTGAATGGCTGGAATTAAAAATAGAGGGTCTGATGTTGTTTAATTAAGTGACTAAATTAAGAGCACACAACCCCTGCAACCCGTCCATGTCCAAACTGAGTTGCTGAAATGGGAGGTCGGTGCATCATAGGTTTAAGACATTCTCAAACAACATATGGCAAAACTCTGTCATCTACTTACTTTTGTTCAATATATAGTTGAGTTTTTTAATAAGAAAAAAAATTAGTTTTCCATTAAATTCAGATTGTCTACGTTAAAGCTTAAAGCGAATTCATGAAAACTTAGTTCTTATCGTGTAATGTTAAATGCTTGAATTGTATGATCGAAGGAGCTGTGACCAGGAAAAGACAGAGAATACATCTGCCGAGGTTGCTATTTTGGGAATAAAATTAAGACATCCTAACATGTTTTTTGGGCTGAAAAAAATCTGCTCTAACTTGCAACGTAACATGAGGCAGTAACCTAGTTTTTGCTGTCTTTCGAAACTATTTGAGGACAAAATCAACAAAGCCCCTGCTCTAAGAATCGAAACGAGAAAAACCTTCTCCTTTAAACAATTAATTAACACAGCTCCAAAACACGAAAACAACACAGCATAGCCCACTTGCATATAAACCTTAGCATTTTGGGACCCCCTGCAGGTCTTTTCATCATTTCCCTAACGTGTCAACCCCTTACTTCGCATGGCATCTTGAATTCTCACTTTATAAACACCTTCACCGATTCCCTGCAAGCCACCTAGCTCTTCCTAATTCTCTCTCCAGGTTCTGTTTTTCCTTGACTAGTTTTTGTTTTTGACCATTGCTGCTAGTTTGATCATTTCCAGGAAAGGTCAGCTTTCCGATGGAGACCCATAAGCCCTATTTTCTGCCCGCTATTTTCGTACTTGTGATGCTGTCTTTTCTACATGAACAAAGTGGCCAGGCCGCTCGGTTAAACCCGGTTGATGCTGGAATTCTTATGCCAACAGAGAAAGATGGACCGGAAGTTGATGATGATGGTAAGGAAATTGGCACGAGATGGGCAGTTCTTGTGGCCGGTTCAAATGGTTATGGAAATTACAGGCATCAGGTGAAATAAGTAGCTAGCTAGCCCCCTCTTTTTTATTCCTTTTTTTTTTGAGAGACCAGGGGGCTTATTTATCTTCTTGGACTTGACTAGTTAGCTAATACGCTTGATATACTACTCATTATTATTGCAAAGTATGGAATTTTCTTTTCTAATGTTGGATGAGAAAGTAATCTTGTGTATGCTATTGATTAAATCATCGATGATTTAATTGTGGATATGCATGTGAAATATACACAGGCGGATGTCTGCCATGCGTATCAACTACTAAGAAAAGGGGGGATAAAGGAAGAGAACATAGTGGTGTTTATGTATGATGATATAGCTAATCATGAGTTCAACCCGAGACCTGGAGTTATCATAAACCATCCTCAAGGAGATGATGTTTATGCCGGTGTGCCTAAGGTAATTACTCCACATGTACTCCTATTTTCTTATTAAATTATAATATAAATTGATTTTTTTTATTGTTTTAATGTTTTGGTTTAAAAAATACAAAGAAATATTATTATTTTTATGGGTTTTTAATTGAAAAGTATTTTTACAGCAAATACACTCTTGTCTGCCATGTTGAAGGTTTTGGTTGGCATATTCCATCCCAAGTTCGTCATTGATAGTTGCATCTCGCCATTATTGGCTTCTATCACTACGTGTCATCTTTATTTTTTTTTTTTTTTTTTTTTTTTTTTTTTTTTTTTTTTTTTTTTTT
>NW_011499897.1:899941-943293 GCF_000495115.2 Populus euphratica
TTACGCGCACCACGACTAATCCCCACGGCCCACTGAACATCCTGCAAGCCCAGTGAGCAGGTAAGGCACCGCGGGGGTGACAGGCGTGCATGGTGAGGTTCGAACCCAGGTGCGGAGGAAGGGGACAAGCTCCTCCCACCGCTAGGCTAGAACCTTTATTTTAGTTGCAGACAACCTTGGTCCGTCCAAGGTGCGTTCTTAGTAAGATCTATATTTCAACCTTATTGGTCTATCCTAGATATTCAAAACTACCGACAGGATTTTATAAATATTTATTAAAAATGAAAAGGACGGCCATTTTCATATTGATTTATAGCATATTAAACTACGATTTAGTAGACTGGACCTGCCCTCAAAATATCTCTTCTTCAACTACAATATTATTATGGTTCACCTAGTTGGGAATTGCATTAATTTTAATGCTAGTTTGGTAACATGATTGTGGGAGAGATTCACCCGCAATCACATTAATAAATGTTTGGTAAGCAAATAAAATTACTTTCATTGGATAGAATCCATGTGACATTGTAGGTTTCAGATAACTAGTATTTTGCTACTTCTCATTTGAAAAAAACATTAATAGTGGAGTCATGCTTTATTGTTACATTGTTAACTAAAATAAATGTGAAGTAGTATTTTGCTACTTTTCATTTAGAAAAAACATTAATAGTGGAGTCATGCTTTATTGTTGTATTGTTAACTAAAATAAATGTTTTTTTTTTAATTTTAAAAAATCAGTGCGAGTGAATTCATTGTTCACATAAAAAGTTTAGGTTTTTTTTATGAGAAACTAGTGCAATTAATTGATTTCACTCAAACTATTCACGTGAACGTGAATAATATATTTTTTTTGTTTGTTAAAAAAAGTAATTTAAGGTGAATTAAATTTCAATTTTATTCCCGATAATATTTTATCTAATTTTATTTCATGCTAAAAAAATCATGAAAACTGTAATTCTTGTTGAATGAATTTTCTACGTAATGAAATTGTAATTTTTTTTAAAAAAATTAAGTTTTACTTGAAAAACTAGTATTTAATATTATTTAATAACACTATATAAATTAGAAAGATATCGCATGATGACGTAGTATTTGTGGAATTTGATTGCAATTCCAATTATGTTCTTGCTGGATCCGACCTAGTTAAAAAAATTTAGTTTTTATTTTTATTTTAATTGTATTTTATTCAAAAAATTAGAAGGAAAATTAGAAGGATATCGCTTGATGATATAATAAAAAATTCAGTTTTTATTGTTGTATTTTTAAGAAACTATGAAAAATATAGTTATTGTTGGATAGATTTTGTATATGATGACATTACATATAGTTTAATGGAATAATAAAAAATATTTCATATCAATATTATTTATTTCATGATGTAATAATAGTAGTTAAATCTACAATATTTAAATTAAAAATATTTTTTAATTATTTTATAACCTCATTTTGAAAAGCATTTTTTTAACCAAACATATTAAACTATTTTTTGTTCAATCTCAATTTCAACTACAATTTTAACCAAATATATATTATTTCAAACCAACTTTAATTAAAAATATTTTTTATAAAACAACTTTTTAAAAACCACAAGCACTGTAATACCTAAACACTAATAATTGAATACCTAAACACTAATAATTGAATACCTAAACACTAATAATTGACTGCTGCTATTCTATCAGATAGAGCATCCGATCCTTTTTTTTTTTGTTTTCAGTTGGAAACAAGTTAATTATGAAATATTAACAGGTAATATGTGCAGCAAAAGACCACTAAACAACACGGTTTTCTGAAGGAACAGAAAAATATAATCAAAGGATTACGGATGACCTGTCAAGTTATTTAAGTCATTTTTTGAGCACCACATCATATTTTATTGGTCAATTGATTGCATTTGGACTAAAGGTTTATGGCCGAATTTGAGATGATTATGTATTGTACTAATTTAATTATAAGCCATAATTTGGCTTTTAATGGTGAAAGTTTCACGGAAGCTGTTGAAATACATGGTTTATCGTGGTAGGATTACACTGGCGTACAGGTCACCACTGCGAATCTGTATGCAGTACTTCTTGGTAACAAGAGTGCTGTCAAAGGTGGAAGTGGCAAGGTTGTGGATAGCATGCCCAATGACAGGATCTTCTTGTACTATTCTGATCACGGAGGTCCTGGAGTTCTTGGTAAGTTTTTTCAGATTTTTTGATCATGTGGTTCTGGTTCATTTCTTAGGCCTAAATATATCAGTTGCTATCCCATCCATAACAACAGCACCCTTTCCCTCCAAATTTGTTCCCTGTTTTTTTAATCAAGGTTTTGGAAAAAATGCCACAGAGTTTTGGGAGAAAATTGTAGCTCACTGACCTGTACCATGTGAATATAGGGATGCCAAATATGCCTTTTCTATATGCAATGGATTTCATTGAGGTTTTAAAGAAGAAACATGCATCTGGGAATTACAAGGAAATGGTAAAGAGACCATTAATTTTTTTCCTCACAATTCAGTAATTCTGTACACTGCCATGGAAATTGACAAACATTTGATTGCTGACAAGCTTTTGTGTGTACACAGGTCATGTATATAGAAGCTTGTGAGAGTGGGAGCATCTTCGAAGGGATCATGCCCAAGGACATAAACATTTACGTGACAACAGCATCAAATGCGGAAGAGAGTAGCTGGGGTACTTATTGTCCTGGGATGGAGCCATCTCCACCTCCAGAGTATGTCACTTGCTTAGGGGACTTGTACAGCGTTTCTTGGATGGAAGATAGGTGTGTACGATAATGGCTGCTTGCTATCCTTATCATTTACTACATAAACCAAACTCAGTTCATTCTTCTTCGACAGTAGTTCACAAACATTAATGAAGGTCCCTTTCTGAGGAAAGCTAGAATTTGTTAGTTTTTATTTTTTATCAACTCTTTCTTTTCCTGCAGTGGAAAACACAATCTCAGAAGAGAAACAATAGAGCAACAATATCATTCGGTAATGCCGACAATTATCGTTAAATGAGGATTTCTACACTCAGCTTAATATAAATTGGCGCTGGTGTAATGCAAGATTTGTTTTTTGTTTACGCAGGTGAAGGAGAGGACTTCCAATTACAATACGTTCACTTCCGGATCCCATGTGATGCAATATGGGAACGAAAGCATCAAAGGAGAGAAGCTTTATTTGTACCAAGGTTTCGATCCTGCTAGCGTAAACTTCCCTCCAAACAATGTCCACATTGGTGGGCGTATGGATGTTGTTAACCAGAGAGATGCAGAGCTTGTTTTCCTCTGGCAAATGGTAAGTGCAGATCTGGGAATGACGCAGGTAGTACTTTTGGGACGTAACAATTTATCTTTCCCGCTGCGCTATAATTTTGTTTTGTGCCGTCCAGTACAAAAGATCCGAGGATGGTTCAGAAAAGAAGACACAAATCCTCAATCAGATTAAAGAGACTGTGAGGCATAGAACTCGGCTGGACAGCAGTATGGAATTGATTGGAACACTATTATTTGGACCTAAAAAAGGTTCCGCCATGCTTAAATCTGTTAGGGAACCCGGTTCTCCCCTAGTAGATGACTGGATATGCTTAAAATCGATGGTAGCATACAAATGCCTGTTCAAGTCTTTCCTTGCTGCGCATTCACTGTGTTATCAATTACTAACAACATACTAAACTTCGAAAATTCCAGGTTCGACGGTTTGAAACACACTGTGGATCATTGACGCAGTATGGCATGAAACACATGCGAGCATTCGCTAACATTTGCAATGGTGGTGTCTCTCAAGCCTCCATGGAGGAAGCTTGTATCGCGGCATGTGGCGGCCACGAATTCGGGGACTTGCGTCCTTCAGACCAAGGTTACAGTGCTTGAAGTACTGTAGAAGGAGCTCGAGCATGTTAGATTAAATTTGTTACTACGCATAATATTAGATGCTTTAATTATCCCTCTGTGGTCGCATTTCCATGCCCAGGTGTTCTAAGTTTGTAGTATTTGTTACTACAGGTCATACAAATTTCCAACTAATCTACGTATGTGGCTTGTGTGCCTTGTTTCCCATAAAACTTTACTCGAGATCTGTATCCGGACTCACCTTTGAAATTATTTTTCAAAGCCATATACACTCCGTTAGTTGTAAGTTGTTAATGTTACGAGAGGAATTGTTTGTTAATTTATAATTTAATCATTTGAAGCATAAACAAGTTTGATTCCCCATTCGATTATTTGGTTGGTGACCTCTCACGGCAACTGTGTGGTAGATATTAAGGCAAATGCACCTCTCACTAGCTAATATTAATCAATAACATTCATCACCAACTGTGACATGATTACATTAATCAAATGATTAGCCACACTAATTTTTTCATCAATTGATTTCATAGATCTAGAAGCATGTATAAATACACTGCAATTTTAAGAGGAAAAAAAAGAAGTCAATCAAAGACCAAGAAAAATTACTTTAATTTTTTTTGTTTTGATGTGATGTACTAATATAAAAATAAATTTTAAAAAATAAAAAATATTTATTTAATATATTTTTAAAATAAAAACACTTTAAAAAAATCACCCACGAACGCCCTTTTAATGTCAAACCTATCAACCTAAATTTTTATTTTTCACGACTTTTTGTCGCTCACCTAGAAGAGTTGCCAGCCGGTGTAACTTAAGCAGCTCAGATGCACGCATTTTGAAAATCGGTATACGACTAATTGATTTTTTAAAAAAGAAAAAAAAATGATAAATATCACGAAAGTACCATTTTGTAGACTATTCGTGAATAGAAACAAGAACACGTCTCATGATAATTTCATCAACTTTCTCTTGATTTAGAGTTTGATATTCTCCACGGCTTGCTTTGTATTAACTCTCTGGGTAATTTATGACATGAAATCTTAAAATTAAGTGTCAGAAAATTTAGAGTTTGATATTTTACACAGCTTCTGTAGTTAAATCTTTCGTTAATTTGAAATTGAAGAACAATTAGTCAGATTATTGGCACAACGACCTTTTTCTTTATTTTTATGCCTGCTTTATTTATTTATTTGAAAATAAAACAGTATCTCTCGACCGAGACAAGAAGGTTCATAAAAGTATAAATTCATATATCTAGTTTTGTTGGTAATTAAGATGGGTTGCTAGGCTAACCTTACTTTTGTTGCTTTAACTTTGAAAAAAAGACGGGAGAGGAATGAGTAGCGGAAATTCATAACTGTGTGTGCGCGCACAGAATATAAGAAAATATTAGTCAGAGAACAATAGCAGCTACTCCATGATCCAACTAAATTCTTTTATAAATCTATAATAAAATAAGAAGAAAAGACAAAGTAACAATACCAGAAATTTAGTGAATACTAATGGAATTTTTTTTTGTCTATTAACTGTGATGAATTTTACTAATAGACTTTTCTATTATTATATATATTAGTAAACATCGATAAAAATATTTTGTTAATATATATCAAAAAAATTATAATGAAAAAAAAAATAAAAAAAACATGAAAAGTACAATGATGTATAACTTTTATTTACAAATTTACCAACAAAATTAACCCGATAATAAAGTTCATCCATAAATATACTGACAAAAATAATCTCTTGATATATACCGATAAAATTATGAATGATATTATAGTGAGATTCAAAAGGCAAAATATATAATGACATGATACTTTTTATAGATAGAATGACTGATGTTATGTCCAATAAAATAAATCTATTGGTAAATCCATCAGTAATATTTAATTTATGATCTAGTGATCAACTATCCTCTCCCCCTCCAATTTCTTCTTCTTTCTTATGCATTTTTTTCCGCAACAAACAACCGCGCCCTTTAATCTCAACACAATTTAACCCATCACAACAAATTCAGCTACTATTACACTTAGTTTGTTAATATTTACATTCTAATTCAAATTTTATTGAGAATTTTCTACTTTAAGTAAGCGAATCTATCATTTTTTTATTTGAACACGATTTTTAAATGTTAACTTTTTTGTATGTTTTTGTAGCATATGTATCTTGTTTGAGTGTTTACTTGTTTTATAGTTTTTTCTCATACAATTTTGTTATATGGATTTACGATTTGTATATTTAGATTATGTAAAATTGTATTTGTTTGTAAATTGATATAACTTATGTTGAATTTTTATCTTCATGTTTTGTAAAGAAATAAATAATGACTTATTTAACAGGTTTATTTTTATATTTTATCAATTTTATTGTCAAATTATAATTTTTGATAAATGTGTAAAAATTTGAATTTATGTAAATATGTAATTGATAATGAATTAAGAGAATTATTAAAATAGATTGAATTAGATTGAGCTAAATCAATATTTTTGTAAATTTATTTAGTAAACGTAGTTTATAAATATAAGTTGTCATCATTATTTAAATAGATTTGATATACGTAATAGATAATTTTTCATTAATGTATCGAGATTCACCGTAAAGATTACGGAGAATGGATTATTGTAATAGGGTTCAAGGTTTCATTAATTATACACCATCTAATTTGAGAAATATTAGTGAAGGTGGTATTAGATATTCATGCAAGAGGTGTAAAAATAAAAATTTATTGATCCAAATGTTATAACAATGCATCTTCTACAAAAAGTGTTCATGGAGAAATACATAGGTTGATATACATACAAAGAACCATATGTTACTCACGATACCATAGTAGAGAGGATGATTGAGTCAACTTCTAGTGATAGCGACGTGCATGGAGTTGTAGATGACAATAATAATTTTTATATAAATATGGTTATGGATGCAATGAAAATGAATTAAGATCATGCTGATCAATGTTCAATCATAGATGAAGAATTTAATATAGACACAACTAGGTTTTTAATCTTTTAAATATTTCAAAAATCATTATGAGATAGTTATACAAATCAAAGTAAATTATTGGTTGTTGCATAGGTGTTTACTATTAAGTCAAATCATGTGTCGAGTGATGTCGGTTATGATAAAATTGTTGAATGAACGAGATGCATTTACCTTAAGGAAAGAGGATGAAAGAGAATTTCATTGTTGTTATTTTTCAGTCCTTTTTTCATTAGAAGAGAGAGAGAAGTCATCAGATTCCAATGATGAGAAAGAGAAAAAAAAATTACGATGATTTCGGCTACAAAACAAGTTAAAATTTGTGTCAATAGGTTTCATTAAATAAGGAGAGTCATATAATGATTGTTTTAAACTTGTCAATTTTCCCTTTAAATAAAAAAAAAATAACAAGCCCAAGTGCATAGCCCTAGGTTTCAAGGCCCATACATCTAGGCTTTTCCTTTATTGATAGTTCTTTTTTTTTCTTCCGATTAATACCTTTAGTGTCTTTTTTAAAACATTTTTAAGATTTTTTTTTGTTTGTACCCCTCCAATGTCATTTCCTTTGATTATTTAGTCTTTTTTAAATAATAATTATTTTTTTAATTATATTGGATCTTTAATTTTCTATGAGGTTAGTATGATTTATTTGAAACTTTTTATAATATTTCATACAAATTAAATTTGTTTTTAAAAATTAAAAAATATACATTTTTATGATATTTTTAATGTGTACAATCTTATAAATTATTATTTTCCTTTTATTTTATTCAATAAGTTCTATGTGTTTGTCGATTTCTATTATAAATTGATTTTAATAAATAAATTTATTAAACACAACTGAATAAATAATTAGTATTGTGCTTATAAATATCTTGATTTATATTTATCTTTTAATTTTATTTATATTTATCATCAATTTTTTTATCAAGTTATTCTGACATTATGATTTTATGATTTAGGATATATAATATACACATGTAATTTAGACATATCTAATCTCTAAATGAGGAATTTTATGTTTTAACTTGAACATACGGAATTTAGACATATCTAATCTCTAGGTTATGAATTTTATGTTTTAACCCAACTTTATTCGGGATAAGTTTTTTTTAATTTTTATTATTATCTATCTTTTTATTATTAAATTAATTAAAATTTAACTTGATTATTAAATTTTTCTTATTTTTTTTAAAATATAATGTTCTCCTAAGTTTTTTTTCTGGTAAAAAAATTTTGATCAGCTCGCTTGCTGAGCACAAATCTAGGATATCATTAAAAGCAAATCATTTCACTTCTTCTATTAATAAAAACTATTGGAATCGAATTTTCCCAAATGGAAAATAAAAATCTTCGTGGTACAAATTCAATCCCCACCAATGACACGAATGTTACCAAGACTCATGGTGCCTTCTCGGTAAACTGTAACCTCTACTTTTTTGGCAATTATTCCATGCGGCAATCCTCCCCTTTACCTTCTCAAACTCCGAATACCCACACGGTAAAGTGATCCCACCCGAATGATTATACCCGTATACCCGCTCTGTTCCCTTTAACAGCTCTCCAAAGAGTGGGTGATTGACGTAGATGACAGGCACCAATTCCCTCTTCGTATCTCCATCTGGTTGTCCCACGTACACAGCCATGTGTCCTTTAGGTACCTCCATCGGTTTCGCGTGGCCCAATCTGATGTAACCCGGATCCGAATGCGGAAAACAGAGAGTCTGAGCTCCACGCTGCAGAGATCGAGCCATGTCCAGGATTTTGGAAATGGAGTTGAAGGACCTTCTTGGGAGGTCCATGGAACTCAAACTGGCAGGTTTTCTTCTGGGTCGGGCTATCCATTTGAAGAATCTTGCTAGTTTCTTGCGTCCAATCCTGAAACCTCTAAGCCTTTTCTTGGCGGTCAAAGTGAAAATCATGAAATCTGAACAGACGGGCGACCTTAAAATGAAGTTTTAAGAACAGAGTCTTTGGTGTTTCAGTTACACACGTCCGGCTACAGAAAAAAACTGGACTTCAAGATCTTCTGTTTTTGGTGTTCGGAGAATCAAGTTGTCGACAGGCAGGCTTGGCCTATGGTGTGCATATATAGCGTGTGTAAATGCGCTCGCGCGCGCGGATTACGTTGTGAGAAGGCAGATGTGGTCGGTACGCGGTTGCGAAGTGCAGACTTTAAGTGGGACATTGAGGGCTTGTGGTCTCTGATAAAAGAAGTCAACAAAATTAAGAAATAGGTGGAAGTGATTATAGAAATTAGCCGAGACAGGGGAACTGTAGGGGGTCGGGGTCAGCTAAATGAACGTTCCGATGTTTTCCTGGCTTCAGGGTGTCCCGGGAGGAAAGACTGAGTTTTGGCTTGGTTGATTAGTTAATTTGATTAATTACTTAAAAATCAATTAATTGTATAATAAATTATGAACAAGTGCATCTATAGAGAAACAAGCTTATCTCTTGGGCATGGATTGTCGAGGTCCTCTGGGAGATTTGCGTGTGCCATTAAAACTTGAAGGTCAACATTTTGTACTGGTTGTGTTACGGAAATTGGGGATTTGATCACAACCACTCACTCATGAAAGGGTGTTTAGCAGTGCATTTGAGAAACGATTCTAAAAAAATTTAAATTGTTTATTTTAAATTAATATTTTTTTTATTTTTAAATTATTAATATACTAGTTTTAAAAATAAAATAATATTATTGACATACTTTTTTAAATAAAAAATACTTTAAAAAACCCGTTATAATTACAAGAATGTTCAAAAGTGAAAAAAAAACCTCTTTAAAATTAAAAATTATCAAATAAAAAAATAAATCCAACCCTTTAATTTGAACTTAGTAAATATGTTTCTTCCTTTTTCTTTTTTTTTCCTTTAAAAACAAAGGTTTGAATTCAAAACCTCATGGAAAGAAAGAGAGATAAGATGTGGCTTTTTTTAATGCTTAAATCTATTTTAAAATTGATTTTAAAAAATTTAATATTTTTTATTTTTAAATAATATTTTTGATATTTCTATATTATTTTGATATATTAATATCAAAAATAATTTAAAAAAGTAAAAAATATTATTTTAATATATTTTTAAATAAAAAATACTTTAAAAAATAATAATTACTACACCCTCAAATAACATCCTGTGTCGCTCTTTAACATCCTGTGTCGCTCCTTTTTTTCTTCTTCTTATAAGAATCTCCCCGTTTTTCTCTTTAGCTAACTTTATATACTCCATAGAATTCCTACTCTCTATATTTTTTTTTGTTCTTTATTTTCTCTTGTCCTATCATTTTAAGTTGCTAGGGGAATAGGTTAATAAAATTCATGTTAGTCCCTCACCCCCTCCTCAATTATCATTATACTCATTAAATGTTTTATTTGTTTGATTTTCTTTTTTTTTCAATTTCTTCAGAAAAATTGTAAATACAAAAACAATAAGAAAAAGAGTAAAAAATTATAAAATGGCTGGAAATTGATCAAATTGTGTTGAAGATACATTTTAAAGAATTTTATATATTTTTTCATTGTTATTTTTTAAAATATATTCAAAACAGGGGTGAAAACCAGTTACGGGTGAAAACTAGTTACGACAATCTATATATATATATATCATATCCACGCTATTCAGGTAAGGTGACTATTGAAAAACAATTCATTCATTTGAATTGATTTAAATTGGTATCTATTGAATTCAAGTTAAATAGTAATCATGGCCTCCTTCTATTTTACCCTCTTCTAGCTGTTGATTGAATTGGTTTTTCTTTTCCTCCGCTTTTTTTTTTTAATTTTATTGTTATGTACGCGGCTGGAGCCTAAAAATAGAGTCCATAAGGGCAACAACAGATCTAATTACACATTCCATCCTCTCCTTCGCCACAAACATCTTTCCACAAGTCGTTCTTCGTCAAATCAAGAGGCACAAAAAAGAAACAGGGTTGCGCACACACACACATGTACCAAGAGTTGCTGCACAACATTTTGCTTCAATATCTACAAGAGTAATATTCACAGACCAATCGCTGTTAAGCATATGAACTGTGTACTTCAAAAGAGAATTATTAGCACCAATGCCTTCGAATAGCTTGGCACTAACAAGCTGCTAGGCAGTAGTGGAACCAACTTCCAGATGAAGAGCTCTGACTCCGTAATCTCAAGCAATTTGAAGACCAGATTGGAGTTGTTTTAGGAGGCCTTAATTGTAGAGTTTTACAGCCTAATTAACTAGCGAAAATGGCCCTTACTTGCATCTAACTCTCCTTCCAAAAATAAGAGCATGCTCCACAGGAACAATGTATTTCTTTTTTGATAGACAATGGCCCTTACTTGCATCTAACATGTCTGGAGTTAATTAGTGTTCGATTGGTGCATCTAATACCCGTTTAAAACAAGAAATTGCAAATTAACAACTGGCCAGATTTTATGAGACAAGCAAACAAAATCTGAACTCCTGTCCTTCCGTTGTTCCCGGAACTTAAGCTCCGTTGAGACTAAACATAGTATACATGTTCCCTTGTGTATTTATCTACTTGCAAAGAAACTACCTTCATGTATCATCCATTGTTAATTAACAAAACCCTACAATAAATGCTCGCACAAACCACCAATATCTATTACAGCGAGAATCTAGCTAGTAGTGTTAATCTTGATTAACATTACATAAGATAAAATTAATAGACTTTGCAATCTGGACAGTATATCTATCTGATTACTGTCTATAATTTATTTGTTAAGAAAATAAGTATTTATATTGTAATTAGATTTTGTCTTGCTATCAAGCCACGGAGACAATGTATTCAGATGCGTCTGCTGGAAAGACTCCGAGCTAGGGTACACGAACAACAGGATTGTATCATGTTCTATATAATGGAGGGTATGGATTAAGATACATAAAAAATATACAGCTCAAATTAAATTGATGAAAGAAAACTGTGACTTGAGAACAAATTTTATTCCTGGATGGGGTATTCATTAATGTAACTTCCTGACATCGGTTAATAGAACATGGCTAAATCAATCTCGCACGGGACAAGATTCATGCCTTACTCCTCGTTTTGTTTTAATTTCTTTCATAAGCTTCGTTTATCAATAATTCCTTTTTAATTGGATTCTGAATAAATTATCTTCACCAAACTTAACCTAAACTGATAAGTTTATAATTTTATTTTTATTTTTATTTTTATTTTTATTTTTATGGGACAGCCTCTCTCTGAAAATTAAATCTTGGGTAACAACAACCTAGTTGTGCTATAACATGCCAAAAGGGTTTTTACCGTTGTTTGTTAAGCGGCTGGCAAGCCCCAATAAATTAAACACCTCAAAGTTCAAGGCTCAAGAGACTCTTTGGCGATAGTGGTGCCACCAGAGTTCCCTTATATGTAGTTAAGTTTGCATCACTTCATGATTTTCCTAGCCCATTAATTAAGTGCCAGTTAGGAGCTAAGTGGTGAATGAGCTTTCAGGTTCATCGATGAAGTTCCTGAAAGCCCATTTGAAGAGGCTATGTATGTAGGGGGGTTAGCAATCAAAATTCAAAGGGCCTCCTTAATTTAAAATAGAGCAGGGTTCCCGATTCATGCCCCTTCTGTAGAATTTACTCATGGGATTGATTAAAGATCCAACCTTTTAGTAGACATGTGTCGGCATATTTTGGCCGAATGATACTTGTAACACATAAGCTATGTTTGATTGGGTAATGCCATACTTTTGTTCGAGGAATTTGGATTATGTACTCATACTTGGCTTGTTCGTTCTCATTAGTATCACCAACTATAACATGATTGTGAGAACCACTCCAATAACTCTTCTAACTCACCTAACAACATGGTATCATATGTATTTTTTGGTGGAGATGAAATTAAGCTGTCATTGAGAGGTGGTGATCCATGTTTTCTCCAATCCGTTTTTGATTGCTAAAAAGTAAAACATCCCATGCCATGCCGAACTTCTCCCTCTAATCACTACAAGATAAAAGCTTTATAATTTGATTCTATTTTATAGCTCTAAAAAAGAGGCTAAAATTGTTTAAAGTTGATTTCACAAATACAAAAATTACAGTCGATACCAGGCATAGTTACCATACATCAACATGACAAAATATTCATTTTCATCTTTTGAGATGTTAGGGTATATAGGTTGTGACTAGTGACTAGTGACTAGCAGGGGGAAGAAGAACGACTGAACAAGCTGCACATCTCCTTTTGGGTTCAGGTGTGAACACAAACATGAAGCATAAAGCCTTATAAAAGGATTCTGTACTGGTGACCTTATCTATAGAAGCCCCACAACCACAACAAAGCCCTACGATGATTGCTTCTTCTTCAACTGTAACTGCTTTGAGGGACAGACAAATCCTCCTTCTTTATACATGGTGCACCTAATTCTCTAGAAAGAACAGTTCACATTGGCCTCGTAAAAGGCTGTTGCCTGTAAACCATAAATGAGTGCCCATATCCAAGGGCTTATACATGGTGCACCTAATTCTCTAGAAAGAACAGTTCACATTGGCCTCGTAAAAGGTTGTTGCCTGTAAACCATAAACGAGTGCCCATATCCAAGGGCTTGGAGGAAAAGCAACAGACATGGCAACCTGGATTATTGGCGAGAGAGAGAAATGTGAGCTTTCAAACTGCACGTATCTGCTTTGCAGTTGGACCGCCTAAATGAGCACATCGTTTCATTAAATAATTACACATAAATCTAGAGAGGTTCTTAGGTTTAGTTTTCTCCACATTTTCAAAGCTTTGTCTTAATCCAAAAGAACTCTATACTTATCCTGATCATTATGGATACTGTACATAACCGTGCAGGGATATATGTGCCATCTACAAACCCAAGAATAGCAAAATGATCCTTCTAAGGGCCTACAGTACTACCATTAATTAGAACAGATTGATGCATTAGAGCTGTTTTATTTTGCTGATCATCTATTCCATTAGAACAGTGGATCATATGCTATCATGAAAACACATCTTAATTAGTTGACTCCTGTGTTTCCCTTCTGTCCTACTCCACCAACACCAATATATTCTCACAGCTGATCTTCCCCTGCATCATATTGTTGAGACTTCATTTTTCGAACTAGTCGCAATGCATGGAGTTATTGGGCCCAAAATATATTAGTACATAGTCCTATAGTTCATGGCTCAGGGCGTGTGAAAAATTAATTATAGTAGAATCTCAAAACTTGGAGACAAAATCTTTCAAGATCAATCAACTAATTGAATGGATGTATGCCAGTGGGAAAGGAATTTTGTCCAGTTTCGCTATTTTGTCTTGGTATCATAAACTTTATACTGTGCAATATGAATGTTTGGAAAATAAAAATGTAATATAAGACATAATGCTGGGCGCAAACTAATGATCAAAAGCCTATCATAATCAACGTCCTAGTTTTTATGATCTCACCAACGCATATATTCATTGCATTTTCAGATTATACTAGATATGTTGGCATGTTTCTTATGCTAAAACCAAGCTGGTCCCTTTATTTCACTCAGGTTTGTGGTTAGTTCTACATTCCATGAATTTCTAACTCAGATTTAAACCATCACATAGGCCCCCCCCAAAGACAAGACTGTAAGCTTTTCTTGAATCTCTTGACATCTCCTTCCTGCTCCAAATGGTGCTCGATCATTACTGTGAAATTTGTCTCGATGAAATTGAATATGATGGTAATCCTTCCAAATTCCACTATCTTACCCTTTAATTTGTTCTCATTTCTTAGCCTTATTATTAGTACCATAATTGGAATTATTATTCTGAAGGGGACATATAAACCAAAATGTAATCATCATCTGATCTGCTGCTATGTTGACATAATTGTTTTTTTCATTTTGCTCTATTCCTGACATGGCAATCGACAACCGAAAAGAGCCACGACCATTGAAAATGACATCGAAATTGTAATTATTAGCCATCACACCTTGAGCAACAAACACTGAAATGATGCCGCTGCTCCTGTGTGCATGAGTTTCTGTGCAGGAACAGTAGACCTTTCAAGTCAACAGTCAACTAAACAAAGGTATTGTTATATATTATATTTCACACTTATCATTTTTTAATTTGTTATGATCATAATTAGAGAGGTGGGGTTTGCTTTAGCTAACTCTTAACTAAAATATGCTATGCTATGCTTTGAACGCGTCCCTTGATTATATTATGAAAACAGACTAAATTAGCAATAAAAGTTAATAACGATTAGATCTGAAAATCAAGTTTGTAGAAGGCGGTACAGTGGGTTGTTTAATTTGGGATCAAAATGGAAGAGGAAGAGAGTAGAAGGAAAGAAAACAAGGGAGGAAAAAAAAATACATGAAGGGAAAGCAATTTCACTTTGTTTGAGAAAGGTGAAAATAAAAAGAAAGAAAGAAAGGAGAGAAACTGAACTCTCATGGGGAGCATTTTGAAGAATAAAATTACTATATTATACATGTGCATTTAGCTTAAAATAAAAATAGCTTTTATCATGGATAGAAGTTTAAGTTCTTCATTCAGATAGATTATAAAATAGAAAATGCAGGCCCATGTAATTTTTTTATTTCCGTTATACTCTCTGTTTTCTTTCTCTTCCAAACAAGTGAAATTTTCTTAAAATGGGTGTTTTTCTCTCCACACTTTCTCTTCTTAAGTAACATAGTGTAAAACAGAAAGTATATATAGCACGATAGGTAGTTTCAGCCAAACTTTGTACAATCAACTTCTAATCTAATGATATTTTACATGTTTTTTTCTTTTTAATTTTGTGTTGAATTTAAGATTTTTGTTTATTCCATATGCATTTCGAGGCTTAATGATCTTTGAAATTTACAATAGCAACAACACTCACTCAGAATCTTCAAATTCCTACTCCATTCCTTTTAAGGTTTGATTTTGAGATTTTCAAATGGAAATCCAAATCTTATCCATTAAGATATCTCTCTAGGAATTAAATTAATTTTAAATTGTTTATGATGAGTCAACATTTTTTTTGTTAAGATTTTTATAGATAAAAAAATTTTAAAAAATAAAATAAAACTAGTAAATATACTACACTTAAAGCACTTGAACTTGATAATTAGCTAAGCTCACAGTAGCATGATTTTGAGAAATATACCAGACCTAAAACACTTGAACTTGATTGTTAGCCAAGTCCTAAATAGCATGAATTTGACAAGCATGTTAAACTCAAAACATTTAACCATTATCAAGTTTTAAAGCTATATGTTTGATCATGGATGATCCCTTAAAATAATAGTATTGAAGGCATGATAAACTGTTATGCTTATCTATTTAGAATAATAATTCATATTGATTTAATGATTTATCTATATTAATAGATGTATATAATGTCTCTTAATGAATTTACCATAGTTACTATCTCATTAATGATATGTAATGGATATTTATCTTTTACTAATATTGCTAAAAGTAAAGAACTTTCTGCTCCTTTACTTCTCTCTGAAAATGATAAGATTTAGAATATTAATCAACTTAAAACTCAAGAATAAACATTTATGTTTCTTGAATTTATAGCTCTTTTAAGTCATTTATTGTATTTTCCATAAATATATTGTTTTTATCATCGGATCGTCTTTAAGTTCTCCTAATTTAGTTTTTCAGTACTTGTTTTACATGTTTGAAGGAGAATGCTAAACAAAATGCTAAAATACAATTTCTCTTACAAAAATGTTATCCCTATATATCTTACAAAAATAATAAAACCTTACAATTCAATATTGCAATAGTTTTTTTTCACTATTTTTTTTCCTTTTATTTTTTTTAAATCTATGTTTTTTTGTTTGTTTTTTATGATATTATCTTGGTCTTATAACTTCATACATGTCATGAATTTGGTGAGTTCACTTGAGTTAATTTAAATCATTTTTTTAATTTTTTTATTATTTAATATTAGATTGATTGAGAATTGTACATGTTGTTTTTAGACTAGTCAAGTTAACCAAGTTATATCAGGTTGTAAAATAGTTGTGTATTAAATATATTAAAATATAATTGATTTTTTTAAATAATGTTTTGCCCTTAAAATGCACATAAGCATAAAAAAAACATATTTACACTATTTAAAAAGTTATATTACTAATTTGACTATTCTAAAAACTATCTATGTTCTAAGAAGCGACTGAAACAGAACATATAAGATCTCTTTTTGTGTACATAGTTTTGTTGTTTATTTCTTGTTGTGATTGATTAAGATTTTTTTTATTTTAAATTTTTATTTCAAATTATTTTTTTATATTTTCATAAAGTTTGTGTTGTTTATTTCGTGTTGTGATTGATTAAGATCTCTTTTATTTTTATATTTCAAAAATGTTTTTTAAAATATTTTTTATTTTTTATTTCAAATTATTTTTTTATATTTTCATAAAGTTTTTATATATTAAAAATATTATTTTTATATATTTTTAAATAAAAAATAATTTAAAAAACAAATACACGTTGAAAAACCCTCTTATGCTCAGTTAATACCTCAAGCACCACCAAACAACTAACACCAGGACAAGAACCAAGATCTTCAATATCAGCGTGTGTTTTCCCTTTTCCACGTTGTGTTTATGTATGTTTGACTCGTGCTCAATCAAGACCTCCAATCAAGACCAAACACCACCACCACCAACAAGAAGGCAAGACAAGACAAGAACTTCGTATCTGACCATGAAATTCAGGTGGCACATAAAAGGAGGGACGTGTTAGGAGTTAGGACAGTGAGTTTAGCGAGTCTTAGCAACTAGCAGAGGTATACCCTCACGTGCTTAAATTTATGTGATCCCCATGAATCCTTATCTGCCGCGTGGCTATGCGCATGTACTCTTATCCTAAACCTAACAGAGACACCCCTGTCGTTTTTGGCTCGCCCTTCAAACAACTTATGGCCAGGTGGTTCGTTTTTAATCGCTGCTTATTTAACAATGTAGATAAAGATTATCGTGCAGCTTGTAATTGCTAGAACATTTTTATTTTATTTTATTTTAATTAAGTAGAGGTTTACGACTAGTTCAAGATTTGTCTCTTCATATTTCTTGTTTTTTATTGATTTCCTTCTAGCTTTCGTGCACTCTATTAGAAGTATAATTTTCTTCCAGGGAGGAAATTTTCTTTCTTCATTACGTTTGGATCGGTTTTGAGATTCCCGGTTAATTAAAAAATGTATTTTTTAATATATTTACAATTAATATCTAATAAAAATAATATTAAATACATATAAATATTGATTTTTACAATAAATCCTATACATAGTTAAATAAAAATAGTAAAAATAAAAATCCAACAACAAATCTATTTTAAAAAAACAATTATTTTAAAAATATAGTAGACAAACGATCAAAAACAATATATACATGTCTAGTCCCCATCCTTTTTGCTTATTGAAGAAAAAAACTCCCTCTGTAACCATCCCTAAGCTTTGTCGGGTATCCATTGAGGATGAAGGTTAAAGAAAAAATTACAAGACATACAAATATTAGACTTTAAAATTATTGTTAAAAATCAAAATGCAAAACCATGAGCATTAATTTGAAGCCAGATCTAGCAAGATATTAAATTTAATATTTTTAAATTTAATATTAATTCATATCTAAATATATTTAAAATTCAAAGTTTTTATAAATCTCATGCTATGTCACAATGCTAATTATAATGTTTAACATAAAATATTAAGAATTCATGATAGTCATTTCTCTACACTTTTAGACATGCAAAAATCTTTTAAAAATTTGTTTTGTTTTAATTATTATTAATGTTAATTAAAGATTAGTCTTATCAACATTAATATTGCATACATAATAATATATAAAATCTCCTCTGAATCTTCTTTATTCTTATAACATTAATGCCAATGTAAGAGTTATTTTTATCAATATCAATATTATATAAGAAATTTTATTTATTTATATTTTCAAGAAAAAATAACTCTCTATCCCTTAAGCAAAATAAAAAAGTTTTGAGGATATAAATATTCTTTCAAACATCCATATAAAAAAATTTCAGATTTCTTATTATCTAAAAGTACTCATATTTTTATAACATTTATCATATATAAATAAGAATAAATATTTTTATTTATTTTTTTATTTAAAAATTACTGATTTTATAATCAAAAAATTTCTAAATTTGGATTTAAAATTTATTTTTTATTTAAAAATCACTGATTTTATAATCAAAAAATTTCTAAATCTAAAAAAAAAAAATAGCTTACAAATATTAGGATTTTTATCATCAATAATCAAATTTTCCAAACTTTGAAGGAGGAAGCATAGAAGTGACACATGTGAACATCTTTTATCCAAGCATTCAAGATTCTAATCCTTGAACATAGTGGATTTTGATAACATCATTACTTAATAAATTAATATTCATATATTTAATGACAAAAATCAAATATCATTCAATATAAATTTTACATCGAGCGCAAACAAACAACCATGCGCTATTCTTGTCCCTATTTTGATGATATAGAAAGATTGACATTTCTTTATTATAAACCTATAAAATAACAAAAAAAAAAATTCATAACCACGCAACAGATCATATATGTTTTTTTTTTTGGCATATATATTAATTAGTGACTCTGTAATGACGATGCGTATGATTTAATAATCTTGGATTTATTCAACGAAGATCCGGTTCATAAAATTAGAGCGTGGGTGTAGAGAGAGAGAGAGAGAGAGAGAGATTTATTAGAGAATGTGATACATAGGAGGGCATTTTGGAGCAATCAAAATCAATTAAGTATCCGTTTGTAAATAGACAATTAGAAGAAAACATTCATCAATTTTTGGTTATATAGAATAGAAGAGAACTTATTACAACCGTTGGATATCAGTTGTTTCGATCCCTCTAAATCTAGTTCTACGACTATTTATATAATATGATTGGTATAATATTAATGTTGAACAATCCTCAGAAAGATTGAGAAATTGAAGCCAAAATTAAATCCCGGAGTATAAAGATGGATAGATTATATTACATGATATATCAAGAAAATCTATAAAAATAAAAATTTAAATATATCGGTCTCAAACGTTTGTCCGACTTGTACTGATATTGCCCAAGCTTTACTCCATACCGTTCTACGTGCATACGCGCAACACATTCTCGGGAAAGACTTGGTCCAAACGTAAAATTCTAAACAAATATTATAAAATAAAATAAAGAAAGAATTGAAATATATTAAGGTTTTTGCATAGTTTATATGCATATATTAATTGCAATATTTTTTTCTGAATAAAAATTATCCAATTTTTTCTCTCGTCGTTTTTTCTTATCTTCGAGTACATCAACAGTAACCACATAGTGACAACAAAAAGCAATTTCTCAATAAGCTCGATATCATGTTAGCTAGCATTTTCTTAAATTTAAATAATTGTTTTGAACAACCGACGACTCAAAACAAAAGAATTTGCCGATAGTAGAACCTTCCATGTGCCATGGGAGTCCTGAGGGCAGGGAGAGGGGGGACATTAGAACTGCTCTGGATTTAACTGTAACTTTTTGGGCACTTGTTCATCCTTAGTTGATCGTGGGGAACCAAAACAATGATGGGTCCGTTTCAGCAATGATTAAAACTAAGATGCCCCACTGTTAGGTGTGTTTATTCAGCTGACCACCCTCCACTACCCACCTAGGCTTTTGCTAATCTCATCCTTAATCAACATTAATTCATCAATTTATCTTCCCAAAACAATGGTGAGGTTATTGATTAATGCTAATATATAACTCAGAAAAATTTAGCATTCTTAGTAAATAAAATTCAATTAAAAAACAAAACTAATTCTCCCACAACAAGACTCAATGCTAAAAAAAAAACAATAGTTCTTCTAGAAAAATATTTTATAACTTAAAAAGACAAAAAAAATAGTTCTTCTAGAAAAATATTTTATAACAAAACTCATATTATTATCCATTACAATAATATAATTAATGGCAAAATTACACCTTAACCATTAAACCCTTTGATTGAACATGGGGCAGGATGGTATTTTCACCATGATATTTTGACAAATTATATAGGGTTACATTGATAATTTCATCTTGTTTGTACAATAAAATCACTAATTTACCTATAGAATAAAATAATACAATGATTATTACTTAAGAATATTTTTGTTTTTTGTTTTTTTACTTTTTTAGAATAGTATAGTTATTTTGATGCCCTAAAAAACAAAACTAACATAACTCTCCTCCAAAGGTTTTTTATTATTATTTTAATTGGTATTATTGTAAATTCTAAAGGTATTCAAGAATATTGTTGTAAATTATATTTAATAAATATAATTAAAAAAAAATTGTTGTTTGATGCATAGTAAGCACCAATATGTAAATAAACCTTACATTGTTAGTGTCACATATGTAGGGTTGTCCGACCATCAAATACTATATTTCAGAGTGATATTTAAAAGATCTCCATGCTCTAATATAATGGAACGATACATGCCCCTAACATGTATTAGATTTGGTGTTAATAAGTGTGTTTTTTTTCTCTTTCATCACCATGAATTCTGTGCTAGTCCCTTTAAAAAGTTAGACCCACCCTTATAATTTGTTTCCCTTTTATATTTGATCTTTATTCTTTTTATTATTATTTTTTAAAATTTTGAACAAGCCATGAAATTATAAATAGTTTTTAATTTCATACCTTTTTATTTTTAATCTTTCAAATTTGGTTCCATTCATTTGTTTACTATTATTTATTTTTAAAACTATAAAACTATAATTGTTTCACAATTTCACTCCCTTTTATTTTTTTTATCTTACAAATTTGGTTTTCATTCTTTCAATTACTATTTATTTTGTTTCGGATTATTTTTTAGGTTATTTTTTGTTTTCCTCCATATGTTTTTTGTCAAATTTAACCCACATTATTTTTATTACTTTAAATTAATATTTTTTTTTCATGATTTCATTCTTCAAAATTAAATTGTCAAAAAATAATCTTTTTGATTGAACTTGATTTAAGGATTTCACATGTTACCAATTTTAAAAATTAGATCGAGTTTAGGCTATTTGCTCAAGTTGAATTGTTTTTTTTGTTCCTTTTAAAAGATAAAGTATTTTTTTTACTTTTTTTTCTAGAGTTTTGCTTTATTATTTTTAATGATTTGCTTTTTATAGAATTAGTTTTTTATTTGTAATGCGAGTTTATTTTTATTTTATCTTTTAATATTTAATTTATTTAAAATTGATTTTTCTAAGTTTGAGTTACAATATTTTTTTTTTATTTTGTTATTTTATCTTTTATTATTAAGATTTTATAATCTAGTTGACTTGAATGATTTTTTTAACCTTTGCATTGTTATTTTTTATTTTTTTATAACTTGGTTGTTAATTTTTTTTAAATAATTTTTTAGGTTGAAAAAAATTCTTGCCGGGCCCGCAGTAAAAGGGGCCACAATCCAGTGAAAACTGCATGCTCTCAGTCCTGCCATTAATACATGACATCGGTTTGATGGCGACACGACCATTGAAAAAAATGGTTGTGCTCGACATTGTAGTTACGGCATCTCATACAGTACTATATTCTAAAATTTACACTAAATTCTCACGACTCAACAAAGAGGGTGTTTTCAAAGCAAGAGAGAAATATAATTCGGTAAGATCTAACCATTTTGGCACAATGTTAAAAGTACTATTATATATATATATATATAGTTTAAGCAAATGCAATTTTGTACAATCCATATAATATGTAACAGATCCTATATATACAAGATAATTTTGTTCTTGATAGATCCTGTACGAGCGAGCCTTTCAAAAAAGAAACAAAAAAGGAAAAGGAAAAGGAAAACTGGGGAGAGGTTATTGTCAAGTTTAGAGCAAGCTTGGTTAGGACAGGATGACACTTGATTCACGTTTGATCCTTTTGCTTCACTTCTTCACTTGTTACAACAAAAGACACACACACACACACACACACCTCGCTAAACACATTAGTTTATGATTATATCACAGTATCCTTTGCCCTTACGGCCATAGCTGTAGGCGATAAACCGGAAGGTTACAGTAGTATACTAGTATCTTAGCTTAGCTTAACGGTTTCTACAAGATTAGGTGTACATTATGTTTTTTAAAAGTCTTTCTTAATTAAAAAATTATCAAAATAATATTTTTTTAAATTTTTTTAATTTGTACCATAAACATATTAAAAATATTAAAAAATTGCTAAAAATATCAATATCTTTTAAATAAAAAACCACAGACCGAAAAACACAAACGGCCCTTGACTCGCTAAAGTAAAAGGGAGGATAGAGGATTGGCTTACAAGTGTCAAGCCAGGAAGGCAACAGATTCACCGACAAAAAAGTGCAAGACAATGGGGTCAAAACGGGACAACGGTGTGGGGCCCACAACCGAAATTGTGAGCTTAATGATCGTGAGGGGCTAGCCCACGCCGGGCCACTAGCCGCCACGTATGTATATACATCATTCCGTTTTATGGGCCCCATTTTCCACTACATAGGCTGACAAAAATAGAAATTAAAACACTTTTTTAATTAAAAAAAGAAGAAGAAGAAGAAGGAAAGGGGTTGTTTTCCAAAAAGGCGCTCGCTTTGCTTGTGATCAGAAAAACAGATCCAACCGGTTACAAATTATTAGGTAACCAGCTACTTCAACAGCGATCTACTGCATATCAGATATTTTCTTTTATATATATATAGATATATATATTGTGGATTCCTGTAACTTTTCCCCAAATAATTTATAGATTATTTTTAAATTACTTTTCTTATATTGAGACCTAGCTTTTTTATCCTATCGAAAACATATTATTTATATTAAAATAGAAAATACATGAGAATTTAAGTTTTAACTTTTCACTAGTCAATTCCTAAGTTTACCAATATTTGATTAAAGAGAGTTAAGGGATCAACATTTTTTTAAATTTAATTTTTAGACCAAGATTATATTTGAAAAAAGAAAAAAATAGGGTAATAACTTAATATTTTTAGGCTTGGTAGAATATCATACTTAGATGACATGATTTTGACTTGTTTTCATATCTAAATTTCTTGAGTTTAGTTGTATTGATTAAAAAAAAAAGATTTACTAAACTGTCAAACCTATCATTTTTAAATTTATTACATACTGAACTTAAATAGATGTGTGTTGGGCAAGAGACTAAACTTAATATTTTTAAGTTTAGCTATGTGAAAAGTTCAAATAAATACGAATTTGACGAGTTGTCAAATGTAACACCATTAAATTTAGTTATGTGTTGATTCTAAATAAACATAATTTGACGAGAAGCTAAACTCATCATCCATGAGCTTGACCTGATGCCAAGTTCAAGTAGGCATGAGTTTATCTATCATTAATTATAAGCTCCGTGTTAAGCTAAATAGTTTTATTTTTTTATTTTTATAAATTTTAATATAAAAAACACTCATATATATATATATATATATATCTATCTAAACCTTGAAATATATAAAAATCTTTTAAAAATCTATTATACTTCAATCAATATTAATATTGACTTGAATCATTTTGAATGAATAAGTTTTTTTATATAAATAATTATCTTACCAGATATGAATATTGAATAAGGTATTAATATTGTTAATTCTAATTCAAAACCTAATTCAAATACACACATATATAGATGTATAACAATTTTAATTTTATTATTTGATATATATTTTATTTTATATTTAATAATAAATAGGACCTAGATAATGAATATCTATATAGATATAAAAAATAATATCTATATATATATTTAAAAATACAATGATTAAGTTATGAATATTATTTAGTTTTTTATTCATTAAATAATAAATAAAGTATGAATATAGTAAAATTATATGACAGTATATGATGTTTCACTTCAAAATCTCTGTTTTTTTTTCTAGTATTTGGATGAATGGGAATATATTATATGATCCTGGAAAAAAAATCAATGCTGGAATATTCAAATCAATTTCTTTAAAAACGATTATTAAACATCAAGAAATCTTAAAACATACCACTTTTCAATATTTATTTATTTTAGGGGTCCAAACGTGTTCTGATCGGCTACTCTCCGGTGGAGTCAGCTAGAAATTTACCGAGCGGGCACGCTAATGCCCAAAACACTCTGTGTTTTGGCTTAACCTAGATTGGCTCGGCTTGAAATGAGCCAAGTGGAAGCTGTATTGAATATTTTAAAGTAACATTCGGAGAAGCGTCACAATCGCGGTATACCGGGTAGGTTGATGGGGTCCAGAGTGAAAGCTTTTTTTTTTTGTTTTTGAGAAACACACAAAAGAATAAAAAATAAAAAATAAAAAATAAAAAATAAAAAATGAGAGACCCAACCAACCAGAGACCGCGTGCAATTGCTGGTGAGTGAGGATAATATTTCATCATCTAAAAGCCATCAAACCTTAAAATTAAACTTTTTGTATACTGGCGGTACGCTTTTCTTATTCTTATAAAATATTTGCAGGCACAGAATATTATTTAGTTCGTTAATTAACCTTAAAACTTGAGAGAGCTCTTGCTCATTGTTTCAAGTGGGTTTGGCAGTCAATGAATCTCATCCCTAGTGTGCAGCCATGTCGATATCCCCCAGTTTATGCTAATAATATGTTTAATTTCTTGTGAAATAATGGTGCTGTTCTTATGAGTGTTCGATAAACATATTAATTAATTGTGGTTAAGGTTTAAGGTTAATTAAGGCCCAATTTCGAGCGGCTTTCACATTCGATGCACATGTACTATGCTAAGGGAGAAAGGAGAGTGATCATGCTATAAAATGAAAACGAAAAGAAGAAGAAGAAGGGCAAGGGTTATTAATTAATTAAGGTGATATAATTTATAGGGTGGAAAGATTACGGTGCACGTTTGGCTTCTAGGCCACAAAAGCCTTACTTGAATGTCCCCTTCAACAGAGAAAATCTACAATTCTAATTGAACTATTTTCATCATTAGTCTGATCGTGTACACCACGCGGAGTAGATTGAATTTGACCCCCAACTCACTATAATGACTCCAGTTTTTTTTTTTTTTCCTTAAAAATATTAATGAACATATATATATATGAAGAAATCCTTAAAAAAATTAATGAACATATATATATATGAAGAAATACGGATGTTGTTTTCAAGAGAATTGAGTTATTTAGCAATAGGAGAAGATCATATCATTTAATTTAAGATTTTCGATTCAATTTCTTATATGTCTTTTAGTGAGATAACTAATAGCTATGCTTATTTAGTGCATTTATAAAATATCAGCTTTAATAAGATTTCTTTAAACAAAAGACATAATATTTTTCCTGATACTTATTAATTATATATAAATTTCCAAATTCAAGAAAGAAATATAGAAGTTGGAGGGAGCTGGGATGCCTTGCCCTAGCTATGATCATCCCTCGATTGCACTAGATGTACATCAATGTCACCAAGATGTCCTTTTCTTTTTCTATTATTCTTTTAATTCGCTGTTTGTTCTTTAAAAAAAACCCAACTCATCGTCACCGTTTGATATTCTCACATCATGATATCGATCCACTCTCTCCTTATTAACCTCAGTTGCTAGCTGAACATTCTCTTCTATAGTCTACATCAGTTGCTGGTAGAGGTTATCACCTCTCTCTCTCTCTCTCTCTCTCTTAAAGCGTTGTTATAGCCATTATACGCCCCCTTTTTTCGTGCAAAGCTTTTCCAGCAATCAAGCTCCCACTTGAACGATAAGAGAGAGAGAGAGAGATTATTAGGGCATGTGTGTGCTTGTACTCATTCTCATTTCCTTGCTTCTTATTTAACCATCTCTCTTTTTTCTTCTCTACTCTACAAGTACCTTTCTTTTACTCTTTGGCAGCCCCTTTACTTTCCTCGGGATCTGATCATTCCCCTCTCGTTTAGTCTCTTTGGACAATCAGATGTTCCATTAATCAAGAGTACAAGTAGTTGGGGGTTTCAGTTCAATTCCCGAGGATCACTTTTATTGCTTTCTTCGTTCTTGTTTGTTTGTTGCTTCTATTCTGCGTTTTACCTTTTCTTTTCTGGTTCGGTTGCCTTGTTAAAAGGTTAAAAGGGAGTGTTAAAAGCTAGCTGAAAGTGTATCTTTCCTTCGAGCTAATTGGTGGTTTCGAGTTTGGATTCATTAGCAACGAGATCTAACGGGGAGTTCTTACTTTGCAAGAGTGTATTATTCTAGCTACAGGATTTCCAAGGTTGGGTATCAAGAACTTCTTATGCTCCTTTCTTCACTCTTTATTGATATAGCTTTTCTTTTCTTCTCTCTCTTGGGTTTCATTTCATTTTTCTTTCTGGTATTCGAATGTCTTAATTTGATGGTTTCCTCACTCCTTAATCTGAATGATAATCACTAAGATCGGAGAACTCCTTTGTTGCGGGCAAATTTGAAGATACGGATTTCAAATATTCAATTGAAAAGACATCATAACCTTATCATTCAAGTTTTGAGAACTATGTTTGATCGGATTTTTGTTCTACGTAGTGCATGGTTTCATGGACTGATCAGCAGGTCATTTCATGCATCGGCTAATTAGCATATTGAAATATTCAAAGAGCAATAGTTCTAATTTTTCTAATTAATTTCTTATCTTCTTGTAATTCAAGTTTTCTGGATTTTTTTGGCTATCAAAGCCATATTTCATTCAGAAAAAAAGGGGATTAAGTACTTTGGCTTGCTGAAGTAACCATATTATATGATTCAGCATTAAGTTCTATTTTTGTGATAAGAATCTATTAAAGTAAATATGCCTTTCTGTATTACATGATTTTTTCCCTTGGTTCATTATCATATGCATTTTCTTTCTTTATTTTGAGACATTTATGCGAAGATCTTACCTTCTGTATCGTGCATACTTTAGAATGAATCGAATTTTTTTGTGGTCATGGAGGATAGGGATTGAGTCTATTAATAGCGAGCTCGTATTCGTAGCAAGGTATTTAGTTTTAAAGTCGTCCTCCGTTTACCCTTTTTCTTGATGCATACCACGTCTATATATTAATGTTGAACAAGTTAAAAGAAAGGTGATACAAAGCAAAGAAATATGCTCAAAATATGTGAGTGTCTGCCATATTCTTGTTTGTGATGTTCTTCAACATAGATTTCATGGTAATCTTCTCCCTTACGGATGTTTCAAAAAGTAAAAGTTTTAAATTTGGTTTCCCTATAATCATCCAACATTCACCTTTTTCGAGTGGGGAGAATACTTTGTTTCATTAAACTTCCTTCAAAGTAATATATGAAGTAAAAGCGATCTTCAGTTTATTTCGGATTGAAGGATAAAATTATAACTCGTGATACAAGGAAGAAAATAATTATAAAAATTTACTAGCGAGTTGTTTTATGTTATATATTCTGTGTATGTTTTTTTTAATTAATTTTATTTTTGAAATTATCTCTTCTTCTTTCTGTTATATATTTTTTTTAAATATTTTGTTATCTAACTTTAGTTTCTACTTCTTCTTTCTGTTATATATTTTTTTAAAATATTTTGTTATCTAACTTTAGTTTCTAATGTAAACATAAAGCATTGAATTAACTCATAAGCCTGTTTTGAGAGAAAAATAATTTTCAAAAAACTATTTCAATTAAGAACTTAATCTAGTTAATCTTGAACCAAATCTCGTGCTGTGTCATTTATACTCCAATGGGTGATATATGAACTTTACAATGTTCTTCACTGCCAATACTCTTGTCCAATTAACTCTTGGAAATTGAGCACAATTTTATATGTGTGAGTAAGGACTCGCATTTAGTGTCAGAATATAACCTATCACCCATTTTACTTACATATGGTTGATATTGCTGCATTTCAGTTCTTGGAGGAGATGAATACCTTTTCGCATGTTCCCCCGGGCTTCAGATTCCATCCAACAGATGAAGAACTTGTTGATTACTACCTTAGAAAAAAAGTTGCTTCGAAAAGAATTGATCTTGATGTCATTAAGGATGTTGATCTCTATAAAATTGAACCATGGGATCTTCAAGGTAGTATAATAATCAATCCTCGAACTATTGTTTGCTAATGATCACATTTGGAAATGAGAAGCCTCTAGATCATGGTATTATTGAAAATCTTGTTTGTTTGGACAGAGTTGTGCAAACTAGGAACAGAAGATCAAAATGAATGGTACTTCTTCAGCCATAAAGATAAAAAGTATCCTACCGGAACTCGCACTAATAGAGCGACAAAAGCTGGGTTTTGGAAAGCTACTGGAAGAGACAAGTCTATCTACTCTAGGCATAGCTTGGTTGGCATGAGAAAAACCCTAGTGTTTTACAAAGGACGAGCTCCAAATGGACAAAAGTCTGATTTGATCATGCATGAATATCGACTGGAAACGAATGAAAATGGAACCCCTCAGGCAAGTTTTTATTTTTTCCTGAGTTTTAATTTCTGCCGCTTAACCAAAAAAAATAAAATAATTCTTCTTCACATGCCAATGTGCATTAATTTAGCCTTATTAATTTTCTACCATATTGATGACTTGGAGATAAATCTGTAGGCATACCCAAAAAAGCTCACTAGAGAGCCTCGTTCTTTCAACTCAGCATGTTATTTTGATTGCCTAGCATGCCTAAGGGAATTGAGTGATACCTTGGGACATCGATTATGCATAATTGTGATTTTATTTCTAATTAATTATGATGTTTATAATTTTTATGCACAACTACTGATTTAAACTGTAGCATATAGCTGTATTGCTTTAAAGATTCAATTTCTTTGATGAGTCAAAATTCCTCAAATCTTCCCACTTTAAAATGTGTGGTGGGGAGCTTTTGGTACATAAATTAGATACAAAGACCTCTAGTACAGAAAAGATTCAGATAACTTTGTTTCAGATTCTGTCGTAGGGCTTCAATCAACAGGTAGAATAATCTGATGATCCAGCACTTCTACCCGAGAAAAAATCAGAACGAAATCTAACTTAATTTAAATTCAGCCTCTTGCAATTTTTAGACTTGTTGTTCTACAATTACTTTGGCTTCCTTCCCTCACAATCAAATGAAAATTCTTGCATATTACCTGTGAAGCTAAAGTCAAATTGTCTGAGAATGTGATTGTTTGTAACCGCAACAGGAAGAAGGATGGGTCGTCTGCAGGGTGTTCAAGAAGAAAATGCCAACAATGAGAAAAGTTAGTGATTACGACTCACCATGTTGGTATGATGACCAGGTCTCATTCATGCCAGAAACTGATTCTCCAAGGCGAATTTCTCAACCTTATGCATCATACCTTCATCATTATACTTGCAAGCAAGAGCTTGAGTTGCCATACAATATGCCTCATGATCCTTTCCTCCAGCTACCTCAATTAGAAAGCCCAAAAGTTCCACAATCAGCAGCAACTGCTAGTTGCAATTCAGTTATTGCTTATGCTTATGACAGGACCAACGGGAGCACTTTGCAGTCATCTACCCTTACACAAGAAGAACAAATGCAGCAATGCCACCAACAAAATTTGAACTCATTTTACAATAACAATAATAGTGAGCAAGCTGTGGACCAAGTGACTGACTGGCGAGTTCTTGATAAATTTGTTGCATCTCAGCTCAGCCATGAGGATGCGTCCAAGGGAACCAGTAACTACAATAAAGACACCTTTCATGCAGCTGAGCAGATGCATATGCTTGCCAACGATTCCAAAAGCTCAGAGATTGCACAGGAATATGCCTCAACGTCGACTTCCAGTTGTCAAATTGATCTGTGGAAGTGAAGGCTTATAATAAAGCTAAAATAATAGAATATGCATGCTAATTATAGGAACTACGTACATTTATATGGAAAAAAAAGAAGTATGATCCAAGTTTCTGTAAATGATAAACTGAAATGGTATTGCTGTAGCTATGGACATACTGTGTCCATACGGATGAATACGAGGTTACTGGATAGAGAACAAATGCCAAGCAAAAATAAGTTAGTACTGTCAGGTGGGATGTATAGCTGAGATTTGTTGGAACTCACTTGATCAGCTATTGAATGTTGAATGTTCTGCCTTCAATTTGCATTTGAAGGCATTATGATTGTAATGATCGATCGTTTTCTATTTAGATCATCTCTGTATGTTCAATCTTAGCATTAAGGTCTCTATTTTACTTTTCCGCTTCGGTTTTCACAGCAACAGTTTGAAGATTGTAAAATTCATTTTTCACTCGTTTTCATGAGGAGAAATGTAGTCCACCAAGAATATATGGTAAATATCTCGTAAGGAAAGATTCAACATGAAATTGTAATCTATGTTTGATTTTACAGTCTTCTGCTATTTATTTCTGCAGCTATATTTCTGTACTCCCTTTTCACCAATGGCTTTTTGTGATACTAATTTACTCGGTGCCTGAAAAAAAGGCAAAAAAAAAAAAAAAACAGTTATTTCATGTTTTAAAAATGTAATTTATGGAAGGCGAGTCAATAATAATGAATCTCTACAGCCTACATAGCCTCATTAATCATTTTGAAATTGAATCACAATCTTGTGAAATTAGATATGTTGACGTGTTATACATCAGCTAGTTTCCAATACAATTGCAGAGAGTGTCTTCTTTTCTTCTTCTTGTTTTTTTTTTTCATTTGATATACATTTTCACCTCATCTAATATAATTAACATTAGATACATGGCCAATGATGAAATTGAATACACTCAGTTTGGAAAATGCCTAACTGATCAACCTAGCTACCATCTAAATTTGATCATATAGGGATGTATGCGTTTAGAAGAATCGTTGCTTCCAATACAAGAAAGAGTCATTGGGACTCTAATTATCAGAAATGGGTTGTGCTGAGCCATTTAGACCTGCATCCCTGTTAATAGGTGTCTAGTTATTTAACTAAGGAACTAGAAATCATTTTTTTTTTATATTGCAAGCGGCAAAGAATAGTTTTGATGCTATAAGTTGTGGCCAGATCATTTGGCTATATATATATATATATATATATATATAGAGAGAGAGAGAGAGAGAGAGGAATATTGCTTAAATATTGAAAATTAAAGTTCATGTATCTTAACAGATAAGAAAGTTAGAAGAATAGCTGGTTTTGTTTTCAAACTCCATGATAACATGCTTCTCCTAAGTTTTTTTTTCTGGGTTACATATCCTGATGTTGTTGTTTAAGATGCAATGCGGAAAGTTAATTATCTTTCTCCGAAAACAGGCATCGCAGAAAGTCAACTTCTTCCAAAACAATCTTCCCTTAAAATTAAATTAACTCACAGGAAATGGATATTGAAGGAAGTTAGTTCACACCATAGCATATTCTATTGTAGCTTGGTTTGAACTTTGAAGTACTCTAGAGAAAGAACAAAAAACAATTTATATATTTGTTTGAGCTGAAAAAATCTAATGTTCTCCGGGAGGATTATTACTAGTGAAGTAAAGCGAAGACATGAAATGACGTTGTCCTTGATAGAGCTAATATGTATGATTCTATCCAAACAAGAAATTAGGGAGAAAACAACCCGAAACACTATTAAGACATAGAAAAGGAGCAACAAAAACTCGTACTCAAAGAATGAAAATCAACTAGCAAGCTGTTAGTTTCAAGACTTCGCAAAATCATTTTTAGATAGTACAGGAAGCTTGGTCAACTACCGTCCTGTGTGCACTACACAACTGCTTGGGTGAACCTCTTAAAGAATCCACCATATTCGACTCGTGTCTTTTTTCTCAGTTATACATACCTGTACAAGAAGATGAATCCAAACGCATCCGAGGAACTTCTTGATTAATATTCTATCCACTTCTTAACAAGTCGAAATTGGGTCGAACAAACTTTTTTCGACAACCCACTTCAGCGAAATTCATATGGATGAGCTGCAAGAGCTGGCCTTAGATTAAGATGATTGGAGAAAAATCATGGATATTTCTGTGTACTTGACCACGAGAAGTACACTTTGAAATTCTTACATGGGGGTTTAAATACGGATGGCAAGGAACAAGGGAACACATTAATCACTTTGTCTAGATAACATGACTGATTAACGAGAACGAAAAGTTCGTGCTTTTTCGGATGTTATTGACCAGGAGAGCAACCTCTTACTTGGGTTGAAGTCAATCAGTAAAATCCCTTTAAAGCAATGAAAATTTCCAAAGCGACATAATGAGTGGGCGTGCTCTCGAGGCCTCGTCATGCATAAACTCTGACTACTAGTTTGGAGAGAGATGGAGAGGCATATGCTTAATTAGAGGACTCCTTATGGAGGAAAAGGAAAAAAGAAGTTAGAATTGAAAGCAAATACTTCCTGCTGAGGGTGTTTGATATAGTTTTATTTTTGTTTTTAGGTTTTTGTTTAAATATTTTTGGTTCGAAAAAAGTATTAAATTAATATATTTTTAATATTTTTTAATGAAAAAAGTATTAAATTAATATTTTTTTAACAGTTTTAATGTATTGATATAAAAAATAAAAAATATTTTAATAAATTTTTAAATAAAAAATTATTTTAACAAATCACTCCCATAACAATCTCAAACCCTCTATGATTTTGACATGCTTTTGGCAGACTTGTCCTTTCTCATTAAGGTTTGATACTCTCACGGTTTCATTGCTTCACTTGTGACACAAGAAACCAAGGACACTTACTTTTCATTGTCTCGCATTTCATATGATCACAAGAAAGAAAATGAACACTAAATACTGTAAACCTTGCGAAACCCAAAACAAGACTGATGCAGTTTTATGTGGGTGAGTCATTAGGATTTACACTTAAAAATGTTGTTTGCAGACTAAGTAAGACAACATCATTGACCATGTGAAGCAAACATTAAGCCATGTGAGGCAGCATTACTAGCGTGCAGTACCCTTGGACCTCTACAGTTCCCGGAGCCAAAATTCTTTTACTTCTCAAAATACTACGTTAATTTTGATCGATTTCGGTTGCTGTTCATGTGCTGTAAGCTGACTCAAATATTTATGTTAATTTAAATATATATATATATATATATATATTTAATAATTCACAATATATTCATAATTTTCATGTAATCAATACACATATCTGTAAGTTGTAAATTTTAAAGTCCCTTGATTATTTTTATTTTGCGCGAAGAGGGATTTTCATCATATTTATTTTGAACCTGGGTCTTCATTTAACTTTTCAGTGAAAAAGATGCAACCCTCTCTAAACGAAAGTGCTGTCAGATAGATATCTCAAATTGGCGCCTATGTAAATTATTATTTTTTAGGTGGCGTACTAACCTTGTTTTAGTATTTTGCTAGGTATTTAACTTGTATTTCATTATAAGATGGATAAATTTTTTAGTAAAAAATACATGTATAAACTTTTTCAACATGTTTTCGGATAAAAAAAATTTTCAATCATAAAATGCTTATACAAACATCTAATAAAATAAGTTGATATTTTATCAAGAGATAACTAAGATTAAGATATTTGATCTTCCATTATAGGCCATGTGCTCAATCATATTTAATAAATTTTTTTATGAGAATAATTAGTTTATTTAAAATTTTTTTTATGAGAATAATTAGTTTATTTAATCAAATGATTATTTGTTCTAATAAGAGGTTAAAAAAATATTAACAGAAAGCAAACTAAATAAAACTATAATTCTAAATTTAATAAATAACTTAATGTTGAATAAAAAAATTAAAAATAATAATTTTTTTAAAACCAAAAAAATAAAGATTTTGGTCCGCCAAAATAAACTAGGTAACCCCATAACCACGAGTACAAAATTGGAATAGCTGCATAGAAAGAAAAATAAAAAAAATATACAAAGATCAATTCTAAAATAAATAAATTTTGATGAAATTAGAAAAAAAATTAGTTTTAAAAAGAATCAAAAAAAGAATCAAAATTAATTTTTTGTTAACTTTCAAAACTTATAAATGTGATCATGAGACTGTGATAGCCTTATAGAAGATAAAAAAACAAAAAAAAATCTCAAAAAAGTAATAAAGCGATTAAACTAAAAAAAATTAATTTAAAACAAAGAAATAAAAAAACTCAAGTCAACTAGCTAATCCTATGATCATGGATATAAAATTGGGATAATTCCAATAAAAAAGTGAAAACAAACTCAAATGTTGAAGGACAAAATTTAAAATACATCAATTTTATCAAATGACCCAAAAAACATCAAATTTAACTCATGCTAATCTTCAAAAATTGAGATCCTGATCATAAAGCCTAGACTAGCCCCAAATAAGGCAAGAAAAAAATAGAAAAATTCTCAATAAAAAACTTTTGAGGGATAAAATTGAAACAAATACAATAATAAGGATTAAATTTAATATAAAAGATAAATTAAAATCAAATATTAAGGGATTAAATTGAAAAAAAATCAATTAGTAAAATGTTTAAAAAAATTAAAAAAACAAAGACTAAATTTGATATAAAATTTAATTGTTATTTATTTTTTTATCTTGTTTTGATTGATGTTTTCTTTAATTTTATCCCTAGCATTGGTTTAATTTGATTTAATCAAATTAAATCAATGATAGGAACAAAATTAAAAAAAAAATTAATCTGAAGAAGATAAAAAAATAAATAATAATTAAAATAATAAGAATTAAATTAAATATAACAAATAAATAACAGGGTATCTTTATACTTTGATTAAAATAAAAGAAAGAAAGAAAAAATGAACGAGAATTAAAAAAAACTCATTATAACAAAACTTTCATGCTGCTGCACGCATGATTGTACTAATAGGAAAATCCCGGATCATTTGTCAAGTTATTAAAAAAGCAAGGCATTCGTGCATATTATACAATGTATAAGGCATTCCAACAAAACTTAATTTTTTTTTGGTAAAATTAAAAACCAACCTAATGTAGGATTTTTCTTAAGCCAAAATATCAATTAACATAACATTAAAAAATAAAATTAAAAAAAATCTTGATGGCTAAACTAAAAAAGAAAAGAATTAAAAGTCCTAAAAAGTAAAATATTTTTTAAAAAGAAAAAAAAAGTCATTTCGCTCCCTCATTTTTAATCCTTCACAAATAGTCATATCAAATATTTCTTTGTAAAATCAATAACTAAATTAATGTTTTTTAGAATAAAATAACCTGATAAAAAAATATAAAATAAATTACCAATCCCAATCACATATAATATTATATGATAAAAATAATTATTATTTTTTAAATGTATCCTTATCCTTGTATTAGAAAAGCACAAAGCACGCCTTTGTCATCTATAAACGACGTACCTTATGCTTTTGACTTTTTATAGAAAACATCACACACTTGTAATGATTTTAATTTAGCAGAAGTAGCAAATATGTAACTATCTTTCTTTTCTACAAGAATGATCAAGGAAAAGAAGATGTAGTTATTCCCTGACTGGATATAACAAGCAGGTAGCTAGTTATTTGACAGACGGGACGTAATGTATCATATACGTACATGATCAATAGTGCGGTATGCCTTAGAAGCAACAATGGCCATGCATCATGTTTGCCATGATTATTAGTAAAGACCTTAGAATTAATGGTCGAATAGGTGTTGATAGTTATGATGCAAGACTGCAAAGATGAGATCATGACAGTTGAATTTCTCATGTGAATTTATTCTTTCTTTCTTATACACAAGATATTCATGCTTGACTCTTGAGGGAGACAGTGGGCATCGAATTGACAGGCTAAAAGGGCACATTCCCTGATTGGCATGGCTTGATGGCCAACCATAAAGGAGACAAGAAATCCTCAGGCATGTTGTCTGCTGGTTCGCTTTGGAAATTAAAAGGGAAAGACAGAGAAGAGTAAAGAACAAGCAATTTTGATCGACTTCTTTATTAGCTGGTTGATGCTTGACTTGGGAGTTGAGGTTGGCTTTCTCAGTCGACACAGTGCTCTCTGTGCCATTATAACTTCCAAACATGGAAAAAGCCTCTTAACCCTTTTTCTTCTTCTCTCTTTTCTGCTAGCTGCCCTTACCTTGCAAAAAAGCCTCTTAACCCTTTTTTTCTTCTCTTTTCTGCTAGCTGCCCTTACCTTGCAAGGAAATAATAACAAAACCACGTAATAGATATATGAATCCCCAACGTTTTTAGCTATGTCACTGCTTCAACTTGGTTCTGGGTGCCAAAAACTCACCTAGCTGCATTGCACAATCTAAGATGTTGAGATGGTGCCAACTAGCTTTCTAGATTCTCTTGCGTGCGCAGCTTTAGTTGACAATGCCCACAATATCAATAGGGATTAGAAGGAACAATTCAGGATAGCACGAAATGCTCAATATGAAGACAGCACGCAAGCTTTCATAATTGCTAAGCTTTGTATACATGTCCCACGTGCTCTCAGCATTGTTAACATTTTGATTACAAAATCAACCTTTGCGACTAAATATTGATGGATTAAGAACAGTCTAAATCAAGGGGGGAAACAGCCATATAGCTATAGTTGAGCAATTCAAAAAATATCTACATAATTTGTTCAAAACATTGGAAGCAAATGCTAATTGCCTTTCTCTTTGGCTTTGTAGTTCTGGTAGTTTAGAATTAAGTAGTTGTTCTGATTCATAACATTCTTTTGTCGGACATATATATAACGCTTCTGTTTATATCGATAATGGGACTTTTTTTTGGTAGGATGGCCTTGCCTTGGAATTATTTCGCATCGCAAAGACCAGTGCCTTGATCACAAAAACCATCGCGGTCCAGCAGTTTCTGAGGGGGAGCACTCAACAGAGGAGAAGAAGGCGTGCCATAAGCATTTCTTCTGCTGTTTCCGCAGCCTAAGCTTGCTCTGGTGCTTACCCCGGTAATTGGATTGGTGCCACTAGCATACTTGCAAAGAGCCTATATGACCAAACACGAGAAATAATCATATATGAACCGGTTAAGAATGGTAGTGTCGAATCTATGCATAATAATTAAGAAAATAACCAAGCAAACACAATAGGTGATCAAATTTACTCGTGAAATGACTGCTAAATTTACTCGTGATTCAAACTTGAAATGACTGCTAAATTTACTCGTGATTCACTTTTCCTCTATCCAGAATGTTGGTGAAAGTGATCAAATTTCTGAAACATTATTCATCACAGCTAAATTTGGGACTACTACGAGGTGATCTGCTCATCTTATGAATTGCAATATTTAGATTCCAAGAGATTGAATTAAGGTGTAATAGGCCTATCGATTGCAGTATCATACATAAAAAAATGTCACCGCTCATCTCCTAGATACCAGAGGTGCTGCGGTAGAATAGATGTGTATGCCAATCAGTTTTCTTCTTTTTACAAGACAAACTCTTGCAGACTTCAATAATTTCATCAGGAAAAAGGAAAGGTATGATCTAGACAAGAAGTACACCAACGTGCCATTGTGTCAGGATTAAGCCAACTGATAACAGAACACGTACTTAAACAAAGCAAGGGTCCTAAAGTAATGCTTAATAAAGAAAGTGAAAGAAGGAAAATATAAATTAGCAAGATATGTTGAAAACTGGTGGTGGAACCTCAAACACTTGCCTGCAAGAGATACATTTGAATATTATTGTATAGATCAATGAAAACATGTCGTTTATTAAAGCACCTGTTTCTGAGGAAGGTCTATAACAGCATCACTGAAGTCAGCACCTGCAATCAGTGCACCTCCAAGATCACTGCGTGTAAGTACTGATCTAACAAGCACAGCATTGGTGAGGTTAGATTCATTGAGAACCTGTTGACACAGGCAGAATGTGTTTGTCAATCATTGCAATCCTTATCACTATGAAGAACTGGAACCTGTTTTTTTTTTATTATTTATTTTTTATCAAAATGATTGAAACCAATGGATCAATTAGTCTTTTGTCCATACCATGCGATCCATCAATGTATCACTCAAATCCGCACCTGTTAATCAAAAGACATACAAGGACAATATGCAGCAAATTAGAAGGCAAAGACAGTACGCAGCTAACCAACTATATAAAGAACGTAAAAGCGCATGATAGAATTGTTTTGAAGGGCCATATTTGTAGTTAGAACTTTAAAGTCTCAATGGCCTGTAACAAGGACAGCCTATGCACAAGAGAAATAAAAATGCTTAGTTAAGTGATTCTCCTAAGCTTTTCCACGTACATGCACTTCTTCGAATAATTTCACCAGGAAACAATCAGACTTTGGCATGACCATAGCTAAAATGAGAAATTAAGAACCAAATGATTACACAAAAGTATGATGATCTAGTTAATGAAAACATTCTTTTGGCTATTTGTCTAAAATTAAAACAACTAATTAATACTACTAGGATGTAGCCAGATGGATGCCTACTAACTTCCTAAAACCTTAATCCTAGGGTCAGTCAGTATCAAGAGTTCAAAGTTCAAACATTTGCCACAGCTAAATAATTCATATATTGCTAGTCTCGACTGAAATAGTTACCCTTGCACTAGTAAGATTACCAGTCATTAATAAAAAAATACTTTAATGGTGGGAATTTGAAGGGTTTTTTTTTCTTCTTCTTAATTTGTGTTTTTGGTGAGAAGAGGGTTTTATAAATTATAATAAGGATTTCTCCTAATCAAACCCTCATTTTAATCCTATCAAAAACTCGTTTTGTCTCAGCTGCGCAGCCTACACATTGAAGGTTAGGGGGTCAATTGGGTTTTCTTCATTTGCCATTTCTGTTTATCATCATCCTCTTTTTTTCTTTTTTTGATTTACGTTTCTCTTGTGACCTTTTTACTTGGATTTTTTTTATTTTTTTTTGTATTTTGGCTTTGCCTGTTGATTATGTGAGTTAAACAAACCAAAAGGACAAAAGCATCTTTGCATGATTCTATTCAGCATTGCTTAATTTTTAATTATCTAGTCTCTAGTTCTGTGATTGCAAGGCGTTACAAAGAAAAATATTTACTTTACAAGGATTAAGACAATTGTACTGTGCTTTTGTTTAAATGATTTTTCATATTGAATAATGCAGGAATAAGTAAAGTTGTAAGGAGGGTTTAGTCCGTGATAGAAGTAAATGGACGGAAGGGATTAATCAAGGTCATGAATCCTGATTAGTTTGGCCTTAGAATCATGGACACCAAAAGAATGCTGCAAGTACGCATTGATTTGCAGGGGCAGGACGTGATGGATTTCATTCAGTACTAGGGATAGGAGGTGTGAAATGAACTGTTTTGCTATAAATCATTAGAGCAAGAGGCTTACTTTCAGGCGACTGGAGTTATGTCGCTGGATCATCTTATGGTTACTTTGAAGTGGTAGTACTACTAGTTTTACCTGTAAAATTTGCCTTATATGCAACTGCTTTCTCCAGGTATGCACCATTGAATGTTGAACCACTAAAATCAGATTCTCTCATATCAGCAGCTGTAAAATTGGCTCTTCTGCATCAGCCATTTAGATTTGCTTAGATACAAGTTGATCTAGAACATGTAATCACTATTTCTGAGTAGAAGAATGGACATGCAGCGGAATATGAAGTGTATTACTTGTTTTGCTCTGCTCGACATGGTAGTGGTTAAGAGTGGCTCATTTCTCGTAAAATACTAAATAAACACTTGTTGTTTTTTGTTTATTATTATGATTGTGGTTATTTTAAAATATATTTAAAAATTATTTTTATTTTTAAAAAATTATTTTTAATATTATATTAAAATAATCTAAAAATATTAATTTAAAAAATAAAAATAATTTAACAGACAAATTCTAAATTGTGTGGTTCTTGCCGATTAATAGCACTTAATTTTTGCAATTGGAAATTATGCTCTCATGGTTTCAATTTACATTTTCCTGGTTACTGGGGGGAGAAATATCTGGGGACTTCAAGGGGCAAGAGGAAAAATATGGTTTCCTTTTGCTCCTTTATCCCTGATGACAAGGTACCTCATCCACCCTTGCATAAGAACAAATACTGTATTGTTCCTAGATTTACTGTATTGTAAAGCTAAACCGCTCTGTTTTCTTTCCAACTCCAGTGAGATTTATTTGAAATCAGGGAGAATTACCTGAAATTTTCATTCAAATGCACTGCCTTTCTGCACAGCAACAAAACCAGAACTTCAATTTTCTGACAGACAGTACAGCAGTATTTGCAGCATCATTAAAGTATACAAACCTGAGATCTGCAGAACCAAATTGCGCTGCTGACCCTATACCGAATTCCCCAGGCGTCTCAGCTTCAAACCTATTAAGATCAGCAACAGCAGGCAAATTACAAGAACTGAAGCTAATAGCTGCAGCTGCCAATGTAGTTGACACTACCCTTGCCCAATTCTTGGATTTAGCAGTTTCCACCTCGTACCCATTTTTGGAACAATCTTGCTTTTCAAGGGAAAGTCAGTTAGTTGGAAACTAAACAGGCTTACATTAATAACCAGGAGGATAACATCAGTCTTTGTTTCAACTTACCAGCAAATTGGTGTCCTCTTTCTGTGTCTAATTGATAAGCTATACGAAAAGGCTTAGATAAAGAAAGAATATGATGTGGAGATTTTGAAGCTGCAGTGGAGATGTTAGGAGACTTAATGGACATCGAGGAGATAGAAGTGAAAGCCATTACAATGTGTTTCTTGATTTCGTTGGAGAAGCTTAGGATGCAATGGAAGAGAGATTGTGTAATGGAGGGATATGATAGGAACAGAAGAAGGATTGCTTCCTCTATCCACTTGTTTTTTGGTATCGGCTAAGATGAACACACGTGTTGCTTTGTTCTTTGGCCAGTGGGTTGCCACTTGTGCTGGTGTAACAATTTCTTGAATTCGTATTTCTTTACAAATTTTATTTTTTTATTTAAAATTTAAAAAGCTTGGTGTGATAACATTTTGGACCATTGGCCCAAAAATCTTAGCTTCCTTTTGCGGCTCAATGAATCTTTGGATTTTGGGCCTATGAACCTCTCAATGGGCCTTGTTCCATTCAAAATCCTCTTCCTATCAAACCATTTTAAACCCCCAAAATTATAGTTCTTGGGCCTTATATAAATCTCGAAGACCTAAACCTACCAACTGGGTCTTCCCAGCGAAGTCCGGGCCTTAATATCCACAATAACTGGGCCTCGATGATTCTGGACTAGTTTTTGGAATCGGGAAGTCTTCGAGTTTTCTAATAGGCCTTATGATCATCATTTAAATAAATCTGGGTTCGCTTTACTGTATATATATATAAAAAACCTTAATTACGAATGTAATGTAACCGAGATTTCTCTTTTCTCGATGTCTCCTTCGATTGATTTCCCTTTTTCTCATAATTAAAATTTAGTAATTTCATTAGTTATCTTGCAATTATATCAATATTAATACTATGAAGAAAATTGCAATTTCATTTTATTTAACAAATAAAGATCAAACCTAGTTTTTTTTTTTAAATAAGAGAATATAGATATCATGCCCAAATTAGATTAGAGTGCAAGTATGACTTACCATTAATTTTGAAATTTATTTTTTATAGTATTTATGAATTTTTTTGTAGATATTTTTTGATGGTACTAGAAATTTCATCATTAAAATCTGATATTTTTTCTTGTCTTTTTTCCATATTATTTTTTTTCTAGCCATTAATTTTTTTTTTCTTTCCTGCTATGGAGTATGCATGTTGATTTTTATATAGGATAATTATTTGAGAAAGGAATGAAAGAATGAAAATTTGTGAGTTGTGCATGTAATATATATACATCATACCTAGTTACATATGTTTTATATGTGCCTAATAATTATTATGTTATATTGAGAATTATTTCTATTACTGTGATAGTTTAGAGAAGAAAAAAGGAACTCTGATGCATCGGGTTGGTGTCCTTGACATCCAAATTGAAAAAGAAGGCGAGGGGATCGATTGATGGAAGTAATGGAAACCAGTGCTCCCTCGAACCCATCCCTTTCGTGGGTGGCATGTCTTTACGAGCGTTTATGTAGCCATACAGCAACTTTTAACTGATCTAGGCAAGGCCTGTGGGGTTACCTAAGATAAAGGTCTTAGCTATCAATTCAATCCCCCCCATCAAACTCGTACATGCGTGAATCACAGAGGATTGGGAGGCCAAGCCACACAAAGATCAGTTTGAGAGGCCAAAGATATCAGACACTGCACCGCATTCAGTATCAGCTTTATCGGATTCTACACAACCCCACCACAAGGAGAGAGGAAAAGAAAAGAGAGATATCCTCATGTCCCCACAAACAGCAACAAATAGCTCCTTGCAGGCTTTTACAGTGATGGCTTTTCCTCATTCGTACATTCCAAGCATCAATGCATTCATACTTGGATGCAGGCCTTGCAATGGATGCATCACCGGATCTGCAATGCGGTAACGGTTAGAATTTAAAAACTTTAATTTACTTCAGGTTCTCACGTGTTCAATCCTTGAAGACGTGAGATGGACATGAAGGAATTGGAACATGCTGCTTATGTAAACTATAGTTATTAATCCTATCATGACATATTCATCCACGAAACTTGAAACTTTTCGCAAAAAAATAATAAATACAAAAAACTATTATTTTAATATATTTTAATTGAAATATATTTTTAAAAATCATCATGAATTGTGTTACTAAACATACACGAATTGTGTTACTAAACATACACATACTACTTAATTAACACACCTATTTATATAAACAGTACTTATATGTATTTACTAACACAAATTTTATTGTATGTGGATATCAAGCGAGTTGATGTATAAAGGA